>NW_027590978.1:5000-82500 GCF_964213995.1 Mustelus asterias | reverse complement strand
CCCCCACCAGGGCAGGTATCTCAGTGGAAGGAGAGCAGAGCTTGCTGGGACCCCCTATCCCCCCTCTGTCCCTCACCTGAAGAAGGGGCTTGGGGCTCCGAAAGCTAGTGCTGCCAAATAAACCTGTTGAACTTTAACCTGGTGTTGTCAGTCTTGTCCTGAGCAGGAACCTTCTAGAAGGCTGTGAGTTGGACCTCATTCTGGGACAAAGAGAAGGAAGAAGGAAGCCTGGCCTGTACAGGACAGAAATTACAATGTGGATTGATCGTGACAACATCAGCAAGGATAGGCTCACTGTACAGAGTGTCAACATACAGGGGGATGTGGCAGAACAACTCACCTCCCGACTCCCCAAAGCTTGTCCACCATCTACAAGGCACAAGTCTCACACACTCTGTGTAACAGGCTCGAGGGGCTGAATGGCCTCCTCCTGTTGCTGTGTAACAGGCTCGAGGGGCTGAATGGGGCTTCCTCCTGTTCCTGTGTAACAGGCTCGAGGGGCTGAATGGCCTCCTCCTGTTCCTGTGTAACAGGCTCGAGGGGCTGAATGGGGCCTCCTCCTGTTCCTGTGTAACAGGCTCGAGGGGCTGAATGGCCTCCTCCTGTTCCTGTGTAACAGGCTCGAGGGGCTGAATGGCCTCCTCCTGTTCCTGTGTAACAGGCTCGAGGGCTGAATGGCCTCCTCCTGTTCCTGTGCAACAGGCTCGAGGGCTGAATGGCCTCCTCCTGTTCCTGTGTAACAGGCTCGAGGGGCTGAATGGCCTCCTCCTGTTCCTGTGTAACAGGCTGGAGGGGCTGAATGGCCTCCTCCTGTTCCTGTGTAACAGGCTCGAGGGGCTGAATGGCCTCCTCCTGTTCCTGTGTAACAGGCTCGAGGGCTGAATGGCCTTCTCCTGTTCCGGTGTAACAGGCTTGAGGGGCTGAATGGCCTCCTCCTGTTCCTGTGTAACAGGCTCGAGGGACTGAATGGCCTCCTCCTGTTCCTGTGTAACAGGCTGGAGGGGCTGAATGGCCTCCTCCTGTTCCGGTGTAACAGGCTCGAGGGGCTGAATGGCCTCCTCCTGTTCCTGTGTAACAGGCTCGAGGGGCTGAATGGCCTCCTCCTGTTCCTGTGTAACAGGCTCGAGGGGCTGAATGGGGCCTCCTCCTGTTCCTGTGTAACAGGCTCGAGGGGCTGAATGGCCTCCTCCTGTTCCGGTGTAACAGGCTCGAGGGGCTGAATGGCCTCCTCCTGTTCCGGTGTTGTTTTTGTGGTGATGACTGCAGGAAGATTTTGAGAGAATGGGAAAATTGTTAATGTGTTCCGCAAATCTCCACGCACCAACTTACCAGAACTACTGGAATAAGAGAGAGAGAGAGATAGAGAGACAGAGAGAGAGAGAGGGACAGAGAGAGAGGGAGAGAGAGGGACAGAGAGAGAGAGAGGGACAGAGAGAGTCACACACAGGGAGACAGAGAGAGAGAGAGAGGGACAGAGAGAGAGAGAGAGGGACAGAGAGAGTCACACACAGGGAGACAGAGAGAGAGAGAGAGAGGGACAGAGAGAGAGACAGAGAGAGGGAGAGAGACAGAAAGAGAGAGAGGGACAGAGAGAGTCACACACAGGGAGACAGAGAGAGAGAGAGAGGGACAGAGAGAGAGAGAGAGGGACAGAGAGAGTCACACACAGGGAGACAGAGAGAGAGAGAGAGGGACAGAGAGAGGGAGAGAGACAGAAAGAGAGAGAGGGACAGAGAGTCACACACAGGGAGACAGAGAGAGAGAGAGAGGGACAGAGAGAGTCACACAGGGAGACAGAGGGAGAATGAGAGAGAGAGCGAGAGAGACAGAGAGAGAGAGAGGGACAGAGAGAGAGAGGGACAGAGAGAGTCAGACACAGGGAGACAGAGAGAGAGAGAGCGAAAGAGACAGAGAGAGAGAGGGACAGAGAGAGGGACAGAGAGAGGGACAGAGAGAGGGACAGAGAGAGTCAGACACAGGGAGACAGAGAGAGAGGGAGAGAGAGAGACAGAGAGAGAGAGGGACAGAGAGAGTCAGACACAGAGAGACAGAGAGAGACACAAAGAGAGACAGAGAGAGAGAGAGCGAGAGAGACAGAGACAGAGAGAGGGACAGAGAGAGTCAGACACAGGGAGACAGAGAGAGAGAGAGAAAGGGAGACAGAGAAAGAGACAGAGAGAGAGAGAGAGAACATAAGAAACAGGAGCAGGATAGGCCATCTGGCCCCTCGAGCCTGCCCCACCATTCTATAAGATCATGGCTGATCTGATAGTGGGTTCAGTTCCACTTACCCGCCCGCTCCCCATAACCCTTAATTCCCTTATTGATCAGAAATCTATCTACCTGTGACTTCAACATATTTAACGAGGTAGCCTCTGATGCGCGATTGATTCACACGGGAGGCTAGGACGTACCCGGGAATAAAGGCTTTTATTCACAACAAGAATAGAGCATACTGCTTAACAATACTATCCCAGACTCAGGGCTACTAGGAAGTAACAGTGACCTTTATACTCCTGCAAGAAGGCGGAGCCAACCGGAGTGTACCACAGAACAATGCTAACAGGTGGAACACCCCAACCCTAACCCCAACAGTAACAAGAGTAACATATGTACAAGTACCCATAGTGATAACTATCTATGGTTCACCACAGCCTCTACTGCTTCATTGGGCAGAGAATTCCAGAGATTCACTACTCTCTGGGAGAAGAAGTTCCTCCTCAACTCTGTTCTAAATTGACTCCCCCGTATTTTGAAGCTATGCCCCCTCGTTCTTGTTTCCATTGTAAGTGGAAATAACCTCGCTGCTTCTACCCTGTCCAGCCCCCTCATTATCTTATATGTCTCTATAAGATCTCCCCTCAACCTTCTAAACTCCAATGAGTACAGGCCCAGTCTACTCAATCTCTCCTCATAAGCTAACCCCCTCATCTCCAGTATCAACCTGGTGAACCTTCTCTGTACTCCCTCCAAGGCCAATATATCCTTTCGCAAATAAGGGGACCAATATGCACACAGTACTCCAGTTGCGGCCTCACCAGTGCCTTGTACAGTTGCAGCAAGACCTCCCTGCTTTTATATTCTATCCCCCTCGCGATAAAGGCCAACATTCCATTCGCCTTCTTGATCACCTGCTGCACCTGCAGACTGAGTTTTTGCGATTCATGCACAAGGACCCCCAGGTCCCTCTGCACAGTCGCATGTTGTAATTTTTCACCATTTAAATAATAGTCCATTTTACTATTATTCCTTCCAAAATGGATAACCTCACACTTGTCAACGTTATACTCCATCTGCCAGATCCTCGCCCACTCACTTAGCCTATCCAAATCTCTCTGCAGACTTTCCACATCCTCCACTCAATTCGCTTTCCCACTCATCTTTTTGAGAGAGAGAGAGATAAAGAAAGAGAGAAAGAGAGAGACAGACACAGTGAGACAGAGAAAGACAGACAGAGACAGACAGAGACAGACAGAGACAGAGAGAGAGAGAGAGACGGAGAAAGGCAGACAGAGAGAGAGAGACGGAGGGAGAGATTCAGAGGAAGAGAGAGAGAGAGAGAGACGGAGAGAGAGAGACAGAGAGAGACAGAAAGAGAGAGAGATTCAGAGGGAGATATGGAGCTGGATTGTTCTACAGTCTGCTGTCTCGGGCTTTCTGTGGGGATGGGTCTGTGTCCCAATTCTCGGGTCTGGAGTTGGTTTCTGGGTTCTCTGATTTTCCAGACTATCTTTCCAGGGGGTGTCCGTAACGGAACTCCAGGTCTGTCCCACTCCTGCCCGGGAGTGGCTTGTTCCACATCTCTGCAGTTCACACACACTCGGTCCAGGTTCAGACAGAGTCAGGACTCACCCCCGTCACCAGAGACGTGAATCTTGCTCTGTGTGAGGGGACCTCTGAAAGTGTGAATTCTCAATCTGTGTCTCTTACCCCCCGTGCCAAGCTCTGCTCGCCCCCCAGGTCTGTCCACCCTCGGCTGTGCCGAGAACCAATGGAACTTCTCCTGACAATGTGAAGAATCTTTCTGTAAAAAGTCATGAATTCACAACTTTCCCAGAGTTGGAACGAGGGGTCATTTCACATGGAGGGGCTTTCGGAGTTGTTCGGGCCAGCCCTGCAAGGGGGAGGTTAACGAAAGATCAGGACGAGACCCCTCGATTTGTCAACACCAGGCTGGGTTACCCCCCCTCTCCCACCCCCACATTGTTCCAAACCTGGGTGAGGACGGGTGAGGGACACCGAGTATTTAATCAAAGAAGAACAAAGAACAAAGTACAGCACAGGAGCAGGCCCTTCGGCCCTCCAGGCCTGTGCCGATCATGATGCTCTAACTAAACTAAAACCGTACGCATTTACAGAGTCCGGATCCGTCGGGGCGGCACGGTAGCACAGTGGTTAGCACTGCTGCTTCACAGCTCCAGGGACCTGGGTTCGATTCCCAGCTCGGGTCACTGTCTGTGTGGAGTCTGTACGTTCTCCTCGTGTCTGCGTGGGTTTCCTCCGGGTGCTCCGGTTTCCTCCCACAGTCCAAAGATGTGCGGGTTAGGTTGATTGGCCATGCTAAAATTGCCTCTTAGTGTCCTGGGATGTGTGGATTAGCGGGTAAAATATGTAGGGATATGGGGGTAGGGCCTGGGTGGGATTGTGGTCGGTGCAGACTCGATGGGCCAAATGGCCTCTTTCTGTACTGTAGGGTTTCTATGATTTCTTCCATTCCCATCCTATTCATGTATTTGTCTAGTTGACCCTTAAATGCCGCTATCGTACCTGCTCCCACCCCCCCCCCCCCCCCCCCCCCCCCCCCCACCTGGGCAGCGCGTTCCAGACACTCACCACCCTCTGAGTACAAACCTTGCCTCGTACATCTCCTCCAAACTTTCCCCACGCACCTTAAACCTGTGTCCCCCGAGTACTTGACGATTCCACTCTGGGAAAAAGCTTCTGACTATCCACTCTGTCCATGCCCCTCATAATCTTGTAGACTTCTATCAGGTCTCCCCTCAACCTCCGTCGCTCCAGTGAGAACAAACCAAGTTTCTCCAACCTCTCCTCATAGCTAATGCCCTCCATACCAGGCAACATCCTGGTAAATCTTTCCTGTACCCTCTCCAAAGCCTCCACATCCTTCTGGTAGTGTGGCGACCAGAATTGAACACTATATTCTAAATGAGGCCTAACTAAAGTTCTATACAGCTGCAGCATGACCTGCCAAGTTTCATACTCAATGCCCCGGCTGATGAAGGCAAACATGCCGTATGCCTTCTTGACTCCCTTCTCCACCTGTGTTGCCTCTTTCAGTGATCGGTGGACATGTACGCCCAGATCCCTCTGCCTGTCAATACTCCTAAGGGTTCTACCATTTACTGAATAATTCCGACGTGCATTGGACCTTCCAAAATGCATTATCTCACATGTGTCCGGATTAAACTCCATCTGCCATCTCTCCGCCCAAGTCTCCAACCGGTCTATATCCTGCTGTATCCTTTGACAATCCTCTTCACCTCCGCGATTCCGCCCTCTCCTGGTAACCACAAGGGTTTCATTGCACTCATTTGGAATGTTGTGATGTGGAGATGCCGGCGTTGGACTGGGGTGGGCACAGTAAGAAGTCTCACAACACCAGGTTAAAGTCCAACAGGTTTATTCGGAATCACAAGCTTTCGGAGCGCTGCTCCTTCGTCAGGTGAGTGGGAGTCTGTTCACAACAGGGCATATAAAAACACAAACTCAATTTACAGAATGTGAGTCTTTACAGGTAATCAAGTCTTAAAGGTACAGACAATGTGAGTGGAGAGATGGTTAAGCACAGGTTAAAGAGATGTGTATTGTCTCCAGCCAGGACAGTTAGTGAGATTTTGCAAGCCCAAGGCAAGCTGTGGGGGTTACAGATAGTGTGACATGAACCCAAGATCCCAGTTGAGGCCGTCCTCATGTGTGCAGAACTTGGCTATCAGTTTCTGCTCAGCGACTCTGCGCTGTTGTGTGTCGTGAAGGCCGCCTTGGAGAACGCTTACCCGAAGATCAGAGGCCGAATGCCCGTGACCGCTGAAGTGTTCCCCCACAGGAAGAGAACAGTCTTGCCTGGTGATTGTCGAGCGGTGTTCATTCATCCGTTGTCGTAGCGTCTGCATGGTTTCCCCAATGTACCATGCCTCGGGACATCCTTTCCTGCAGCGTATCAGGTAGACAACGTTGGCCGAGTTGCAAGAGTATGTACCGTGTACCTGGTGGATGGTGTTCTCACGTGAGATGATGGCATCCGTGTCGATGATCCGGCACGTCTTGCAGAGGTTGCTGTGGCAGGGTTGTGTGGTGTCGTGGTCACTGTTCTCCTGAAGGCTGGGTAGTTTGCTGCGGACAATGGTCTGTTTGAGGTTGCGTGGTTGTTTGAAGGCAAGAAGTGGGGGTGTGGGGATGGCCTTGGCGAGATGTTCGTCTTCATCAATGACATGTTGGAGGCTCCGGAGGAGATGCCGTAGCTTCTCCGCTCCGGGGAAGTACTGGACGACGAAGGGTACTCTGTCCACCGTGTCCCGTGTTTGTCTTCTGAGGAGGTTGGTGCGGTTTTTCGCTGTGGCGCGTCGGAACTGTCGATCGATGAGTTGAGCACCATATCCTGTTAAAAAAGCCATCCCCTACGGACAAGCCCTCCGAATACACAGGATCTGCTCGGATGAGGAGGATCGCAACAGACACCTCCAGACGCTGAAAGATGCCCTCATAAGAACAGGATATGGCGCTCGACTCATTGAGGGGAGAGGGGCAGAGGGAGGAAGGGGAGGGGGAGGGGGCTCACATTGTCTGTACCTTTAAGACTTGATTACCTGTGAAGACTCGCATTCCAACCATTATTTTGTAAAGTGAGTTTGTGTCTATATGCCCTGTTTGTGAACAGAACTCCCACTCACCTGTTGAAGAAGCGAGACTCCGAAAGCTTGTGCTACCAAATAAACCTGTTGGACGTGAACCTGGCGTTGTGAGACTTCCTACTGTGCCCACCCCGGTCCACACCTTCACATCAGCAGCAAGTGAACAGGTTTGAGGGAGTTTGTGTCAAGTTACTGCATCAGACCTTGGAGCAGAAATAGGCCATTCGGCCCATCAAAGCTCTCTTCCGGACTCCTAGCCTCTGAACTGGTTTTGTGGTCACGCTTCTCATCTGCTCAGTTTCTGTTGAATGGTGACCCCCATCCTCACCCAATCACTTTACCAGGGCGATTCTCCCACCCCACTGTGCTGATTTTCCAGCGCTCTGCGGTGGGACAACCTCGTGTCCGGGCATTGGCGGGATTCGCGCATGCGTTCCCACCGCGAGCGCGTCTCCGAGCGCCGGATATCCGGGACTGTCTGATTCACGCTGGAAACCAGCGGGAACACCAGGTCAGCACCTTGAATCGAATTGGTGTGTTATTTCAATGTGAGGATTGGACCCGGGGCTGAATTCTCTGAGCCCGCTGGCCTCTCCCAGCCTGCCAGGTGTACCTCACTCCAGTGGGGTTCACACCAACTCCCCATGTCCGGGGACTTAGCGGGAGACCCTGCTGGTGTGAAGGGGGGGCAATCGGAGCCACCCTGGGGGTTGGGTGGCTGGGGGGGGGTTGTGGTGGCCCCTAGGCATGGGCACCCTGGCAGGTGCCAGTCAGGGGCAAAGTGCCCGTGTCCAGGGGGAACCTTGACACTGCCCATCAGGCTTGGGGCAGTGCCAAGGGGGGTCAGGGTCTATTGGGTGGCAGGGCCTATGGGGCGATCGATGGGGCTGGAGGGAGGCCAGCGATCAGGGTGGGCTGGAGCAGCAGCACTGAGGGGGTCCTGAGTTGGCCAGTAATCGGGCAGTGGGGGGGTTGGGGGGGGTGGGGCAGCACAGTGGGGGTCCCGGGCTGGACAGCGATCGGGCAGTGGGGGGAGGGGTTGGGGGGGGGGGGGTGGCAGCACTGTGGGGGTCCCGGGCTGGACAGCGATCGGGCAGTGGGGGCAGTGGGGGTGCGGGGGGGGGGGGTGCAGCACTGTGGGGGTCCCGGGCTGGACAGCGATCGGGCACTGGGGGCAGTGGGGGTGCGGGGGGGGGGTGCAGCACTGTGGGGGCCCCGGGCTGGACAGCGATCGGGCAGTGGGGGGGTTGGGGGGGGGGGTGTGGCAGCACTGCGGGGGTCCCGGGCTGGACAGCGATCAGGCAGTGGGGGGAGTGGGGGTGGGGGGGGGGGGGAGGTGGGGCAGCACTGTGGGGGTCCCGGGCTGGTCTGCGATCGGGCAGTGGGGGGAGTGGGGGTGAGGGGGTGGGGCAGCACTGTGGGGGTCCCAGGCTGGACAGCGATCGGGCAGTGGGGGGAGTGGGGGTGAGGGGGTGAGGGGGTGGGGCAGCACTGTAGGGGTCCCGGGCTGGACAGTGATCGGGCAGTGGGGAGAGTGGGGGTGAGGGGGTGGGGCAGCACTGTGGGGGTCCCGGGCTGGACAGTGATCGGGCAGTGGGGAGAGTGGGGGTGGGGCAGCACTGTGGGGGTCCCGGGCTGGACAGTGATCGGGCAGTGGGGAGAGTGGGGGTGAGGGGGTGGGGCAGCACTGTGGGGGTCCCGGGCTGGACAGTGATCGGGCAGTGGGGAGAGTGGGGGTGGGGCAGCACTGCGGGGGTCCCGGCTGGACAGCGATTGGGGGGCCGCTGTGCGTGTGCAGAGTCCCCCTGGTTTCAGGCTCCAGGTTAGAGTAGGCCTCGCTGTCTGAAACTGAATGAGATTTGTGCTGGCGGGCCTGGCGCATCGCACAGAGAGCGGGAGATTCGAACCTGAAATCCCACTGATAAAAGCAGCGGGAATTACTCCCGGTACGGAGTGTTCGCTTTTATTGGGAGAGGGATTGAGTTTCGGAGCCAGGAGGTCATGCTGCAACTGTACAAAACTCTGGTGCGGCCGCATTTGGAGTATTGCGTACAGTTCTGGTCGCCGTATTATAGGAAAGATGTGGAAGTGTTGGAAAGGGTGCAGAGGAGATTTACCAGGATGTTGCCTGGTATGGTGGGAAAATCGTATGAGGAAAGGCTGAGGGGCTTGAGGTTGTTTTCGTTAGAGAGAAGAAGGTTAAGAGGTGACTTAATAGAGGCATACAAGATGATCAGAGGATTAGATAGGGTGGATAGTGAGAGCCTTTTTCCTCGGATGGTGTTGGCTAGCACGAGGGGACATAGCTTTAAATTGAGGGGTGAGAGATATAGGACAGATGTTAGAGGTAGGTTCTTTACTCAGAGAGTAGTAAGGGCGTGGAATGCCCTGCCTGCAGCAGTAGTGAACTCGTCAACATGAAGGGCATTCAAATGGTTATTGGATAAACATATGGATGATATTGGAATAGTGTAGATTAGAGGGGCTTTAGATTGGTACCACTGGTCGGTGCAACATCGAGGGCCGAAGGGCCTGTACTGCGCTGTAATGTTCTATGTTTTCCCGTGAATTCAACACTTGGAACCTTTTTGGGAGAATCCCAGTCTATATTTCTCCACTCACCAGAAACATTTTTCCAGCTTGATGTCGAACTTGATGAGGTGGAAGTCGGTAGTTTTGAGAGAATAATGTTGAAAATTCTCTGAAATATCTTGAAGCTGAATATTTTTGAATAAATGAAAGTCACCAGCAATCTTCCTGGTTTTTGCAATTTATTCAGAAGATTTGTTTCAGAGAAAAATCAGGAGAAAACGTTCACGCAGAGTGAGAAAGACAACTTTTAAACAATGATATCAAAGTGAAAATAAGCCGGATAAAGCTGAATAAGCCGGATAAAGCCAGTCGGGCGGTCATGGTCGTTGTAAAGGTTGGTTTCAATGCCGGGCAGGTTTGGTTTGGACACACAGTAGACCAATGGCATTGTGGCAGGTTACTGGAGTAGGATAACCAGTAACAGGCAGGCCGCTGAGGTTGCAGAGACAGGAAGGTTCCGGCTGGATGCAGAAACATCATCTGCAGACAAGGGAAAAGTCAGACGTTAGGAGCTGCACAGAATAAACAGACTAATTAACAAGTTATTCACCAACAGAAGAATGAGGAAGCTTATCCGATCCCTCGAGACATTTCCACAGTGGGAGACAGTGAATGATCACATCGTGGTCTCAGTATCACTTCCCCCCTTCTGCTGTCCACAACCTCATAGAATCTCTACAGTGCAGGAGAGGCCACTCAGCCCATTGAGTCTGCACCGACTCTCGGACAGAATATCTTACCCAGGTCCTCTCCCCATCAGATCCATGTAACCCCATCCACAGCCAATCCACCCCGCCTACACATTCTTCCACACTAAGGCTGGAGTTTTACCGTCCTGCCCGCCATGGGAATCGGAGCAGGTGAGTGGGAGACCTTGGAAAGGTCCATCGACATCGGGTGAGATTTTATTGTTTCGGGACAAGCAAGGCTGCAAAATCCCACCCAAAGGGGAATTTCCCATGGCCAATCCCCCTAACCTGCACAGCTTGGGGTAGCACGGTGACACAGTGGTTAACACTGCTGCCTCACAGCGCCAGGGACCCGGGTTCGATTCCCGGGGGCACGGTGACACAGTGGTTAGCGCTGCTGCCTCACAGCGCCAGGGACCCGGGTTCCATTCCTGGGGGCACGGTGACACAGTGGTTAGCGCTGCTGCCTCACAGCACCAGGGACCCGGGTTCGATTCCCGGGGGCACGGTGGCACAGTGGTTAGCGCTGCTGCCTCACAGCGCCAGGGACCCGGGTTCCATTCCTAGGGGCACGGTGACACAGTGGTTAGCGCTGCTGCCTCACAGCACCAGGGACCCGGGTTCGATTCCCGGGGGCACGGTGACACAGTGGTTAGCGCTGCTGCCTCACAGCGCCAGGGACCCGGGTTCGATTCCCGGGGGCACGGTGACACAGTGGTTAGCGCTGCTGCCTCACAGCGCCAGGGACCCGGGTTCGATTCCCGGGGGCACGGTGACACAGTGGTTAGCGCTGCTGCCTCACAGCGCCAGGGACCCGGGTTCCATTCCCGGGGGCACTGTGACACAGTGGTTAGCACTGCTGCCTCACAGCGCCAGGGACCCGGGTTCGATTCTGGTCTCAGGTGAGTGTCTGTGTGGAGTTTGCATGTTCTCCGCGTATCTGCGTGTGTTGCTTGCCAATTTCAGCTCAAGCTGGGAAGGTTGTCCGGGTCTTGGGCTGGGAGGGGGGGGGGGGGGGGGGGTGGTGACTGAGTGAACGTATCTGTAAACAAGCTCAGTGTTTCAGGATAAAGCTTCCTGGACACCACGGCGATGGTTGAAGGCCAGGGAAGTATTTCCTCTGCAGGAGTTGCAGTCTATCACTGCACCGTGTTCCACCTGCTCACTCACCTGCAATAACTGCACCAGTGTTAGGCTGTTCCAAGGTAAATGGACCAACGGTCAGGACATCTGATGGGCTGCCACCCTGGCTAGACCTTCTGGCGGGACAGCGCTGTGGTCAAGAGAAAATGTACATTTGAATAAAAATCCACCTTGATGGGAATCCATCCAGAAATGCAAAACACTTCAGGCACTGCTTTGTGAAATAAAACAGGTTTTTTACACAAATGGTGAAAATATTGGTCTTGAAATAAGTGCCCGTGTAGCAATCCATTTCCTAAATGCTCCGAAATAAAGGATTTGCTCCTCAGGGAAAGTCCAAGCCTGGAAAAAAACTGCCCGTGTCACTCGCAAAGGACAACTTGAACCAACAAGTGAACTCGTTCCTCTGTCACTTCCTGAGTTCTGACCATCTGAATGAAGATGTCTACGTGCAGAATTCAGGAACAAGCGTTCATTTTTGCCAAACTGTCGTTTGTGGGAAGTTATCTCAGCTGAAATCCTGACTCTGGGAGAATTGGTTCCCACGGGTTTGAACTCTCCACTGAGAGATTCGTTATTCAGAGTCTTTCCTTCATTTCCAGAATCTGTCAAACAGGCGAGAAAACGGGAGGTTTTCTTGCTGGTTTTTTCAGCTAGGTAAGTCATGGGAATTTACAGCATTCTGTACAATACAGATGCAGTAATGTGATTCTCGCCAGTAGGGGGAGGGGAAGGGGGGACTGTGGCGTCTCAGCTCACCTGTAAAACTGGCTGCTGAGCACTAGGGGGTGTCACTGTGTAGGTTCCCAATCTCCCAGAATACCTTTGTACGCAGGATACTGGGAGAACTGTCATTCCACCCCACCACCCCCACAGATATCATCAACCCCCACACAAACCCTCCCACACCACCCCCCCCGCCACACACACACACGCACCCCAGCCCTTCCCCTCCCCCAACGCCACCCAGCTGATTCCTGGGCGCGAGGCTGATTTCACCAGCAAAACGGGGCTGGCGAGAGGCGAGACACCAGGCCCGAAGCCAGTTTCTCACCTCTCACCCGATCTTCCCGGCTCACCAGACCGATCGAGCAGTGTGGTGAGCCCGTAAGATCGTGCCGGTTAAGTCTCCAAACCTCCCACAATCAGAGCAGTGAAGCAGCCAGCAATCCAGGCTCCAGCTTGGGGAAAGAGAGAGACCACGCCTGAATGGTAGATAGTGATGGGCGTGTTTGGATGAACCAGCGACACCTAGTGGGAGATCAATTGTAAAACAGCAGTGGCTGTGTTCTTGTAACTAACTGAGGGCTCGTGTCTCACGGAATGATTGTAAAGTGTTTGCTTGGACGGAGGGTCCGACGGTGACTTGTCACCCTGAGAATGAAGGGAACATTATGAAGGAAGACAGCGTGAACTTACCGCCGAGCACTGAGTGGTTTGGAAGTTACACAGCCGTGTCTGACAATGCAGATAGAGTTGGTTCACGTCACCAACAAACTTAAACGCAGCGAATGAGAAGCGGCAGATCAGGGAGACTCCACTTTCAGCAACACCCACCTCACTGAGTGTATTTGGACACCTGCAATGAACAATGAATGCGATTGGTTGTATCCATACTGAAGATGTGATGGTTCGGGACAGGTCAATGTCCATTCCAACATCGGCATTCGGTTACTCTTCCACAGAACCAGAGAAAAGTCACAGCACAGAAGGAGGCCCTTCAGCCCATCCTGTCCATACCAGCCCGAGGACACCCAGGTGCCCTTCCTAATCCCGCCTTCCTGCACCCGGCCCAAAGCCCTGTATCTTACAGCTCTTAAGGTGCAGATCCAGGTCATTTTAAAAAGAGTCTCGGCTTCCACCACCAACTTGGGCAGTGAATTCCAAGCACCCTCCATTGCAAGGCCATTCGGCCCATTGAGTGTGTGCTGGATCTTTCCAAGCGCAGTCCAGGTGGCGATAATTTCTTGGCATCTTCCCAGTCTCCTTTAGCCAATCAGTGCCTGGGATCGAAATCTCAGTGAACCTCCTCCCACCTTTCGACCCATTTCTATTCCCTCCATTGCCTCCTCACTGCCCCCTCCCTGTTTCGCGGCCCCATCATCTCCTGGGTCTTTGGGCCTCTCCCACTCTATCAGAGACATTCCCCTTTGTCCCTCGCTCCTTCCTCTGCCTCTCTGATGGCTTCAAACCCCTTTCCCCACAAACCTTTCTCCCAGTTTGATGAAGGGTCATTAAATCTCCTGCCAAATATTTCCAGCTTCAAAATCTGGGCAGAAAAGGAAGATTCTTAGTTTTTAAACCATAGGAAATAGGAGCAGGAGGAGGCCATTCAGCCCCTCCAGCCTGTTCCACCATTCATTACGATCATGGCTGAATATCCAGCTCCGACACGACACGGTGACACAGTGGTTGGGGCGGCACGGTAGCACAGTGGTTAGCACTGCTACTTCACAGCTCCAGAGACCCGGGTTCAATTCCCGGCTCGGGTCACTGTCTGTGTGGAGTTTTCACATTCTCCTCGTGTCTGCGTGGGTTTCCTCCGGGTGCTCCGGTTTCCTCCCACAGTCCAAAGATGTGCGGGTTAGGTTGATTGGCCATGCTAAATTGCCCCTTAGTGTCCTGAGATGCACAGATTAGAGGGATTAGCGGGTAAATATGTAGGGATATTGTGGTTGGTGCAGACCTGATGGGCCAAATGGCCTCTTTTTGCACTGTAGGGTTTCTATGATTCAATAGCCTGATCCCCCCATCCCACCATATCCTTCAATCCCCTTCACTGCAAGTGCGATATCTGACTGCTTCTGGAAAACATCCAATGTTTTAGTCTCAGCTGCTTTCTGTGGGAGTGAATTCCACACATTCACCACTCTCTGGGTGAAGGAATGTCTCCTTATCTCCGTCCTAAATGGTCTACCCTGAATCCTCAGACTGTGAGCCCTGGTTCTGGACTCCATCAGGGAAATCAGATCAGCCATGATCTTATTGAATGGTGGGGCAGGCTCGAGGGGCTCGATGGCCAATCCTGCTCCTATTTCTTATGTTCTTATGAAATCCTCCCTGCATCTACCCTGCCTATTCTTGGAGACATTTCTTCACCCAGAGAGTGGTGAGTCTGTGGAATTCATTGCCACAGGAAGTAGCTGATGCCAAAACATTGAATGCATTCAAGAGACGGCTGGATATCGCACTTGGGGCGAATGGGATCAAAGGTTATGGGGAGAAAGCAGGATGAGGCTATTGGGTTGGATGATCAGCCATGATGGTGATGAATTGGGGAGCAGGCTGGAAGGGCCGAATGGCCTCCTCCTGCTCCTATCCTCTATGTTTCTATGTTTCTATACAATCGCAACAATTAAGAGGCATCTTGACAGATACAGGAATAGGCAGCAAATAGAGGGATACGGACCGCTTAGAGGCAAAAGGTCTTTAGTTTAGAAAGGTGTCATGTGTCAGCGCGGGCTTGGTGGGCCGAAGGGCCTGTTCCTGTGCTGTACTGCTCTTTGTCCTCTGATCCTTGCACACAGTACTGAGAGGATGGTGACATACTCACTGGCTGCTGACAAGGCTCCACCGTGTTGTTGAGGAAGGGTCGGCCACTGGGGTGGTCCAGCAATTGTCCAGTGTTGTCACAAACTGATTGGGATCTATCCCGGAGACCCGGATCCCAATGTAAACTCGATCATTTACGTTGAGTCTGACTGGAGTTTGAGCAAAGGGGAGTTGGTACTGAGAGTCACGATACATTATCATCACCACCTCATAGGTCCCTTCACCTTCCGGTAACGCCACATGTACAACACTGCTCCGGGAAAGAACACACAACGGCAAGAGTTAAAATCCTCCCAGAATACATCATCAACAATCCACAATTCCTGAAGGCTTTAATGTTGATACTTGGAAGTTTCAAAGATGCATTTTAGATTTGTCTGATCCAGAATAATCCGGCAGTCACACCGTGCAGTTTTGCTTTTAGCCGAGACATTTGCAATAAATATCCATAAGTCCATCAGACATAGGCTGCCATTCAGCCCATCGATTCTGCTCTGTCGCACAGTGAGATCCCATCTGATCTGACAATACAATCCTATATCTGCTTGTTCAAACTTACAATCAACCCAATTTGCTCAGATGTTTCTCATTTTTAAAAATCATTTGTGGGACACGGGCGTCGCAGGCTGGGTCCAGCATTTATTGCCCATCCCAACTTGCCCTTGGAGGGCAGTTGAGAGTCAACTACATTGCTGTGGCTCTGTAGTCACAAGTAGGCCAGGCCAGGTGAGGACGGCAGATTTCCTTCTGTGAAGGACATTAGTCATCCATCCAGATGGGTTTTTAGATGGTCATCAGTAGATTTTTAATTCCTGATTTTTATTGAATTCAAATTTCACCATTGGCTGTGGTGGGATTTGAACCTGGGTCCCCAGAACATTACCCTGGCTCTCTGGATTTCTAGTCCAATGACAGTACCACTACACCACTGCCTCCCCTCGAGAGATGAACAAGTACGTATGATGAATGGACGTATAGACACTTCATCCTCCAATTCTCAATTGGTTCAAATTAAAATGTTGGATAAAAGTTCATTGATTTGAGCTTTTCCACTTGAAGGAGCAAAGGGCCCTTTATTTTTCACAGCGGATGGATGTGAGGCGGCCTGGTGGAGGGATATTACTCATTGCAGGCTGTTCATTGCCAGGGTGGTCTGGCTGGAGGGAGGTCCAGGCTGGTCACAGGAGATTCTATCTGCAGTTTGTATCACTAACCACACCTGGGAATCTCAGCTGATTACTCACTGCTGCCAGTGTTTGGGCCACTGGGACTAAAGAAGGTAAAAATCTCACCTTTGGACCACGTTATCCGATGCAAACAAAGACACGTTCATCGTCAGAGGGAAGACACATGAGAAAACCAAAGCAATGGTCCGATTGCGAGACACAACTCCATAATCCTCAGTAAGCGATGCTTGGATGGTGTTTGAGTGAGTGAAGTGGGTGCTGTTTACCTAAATATTTAAAAATAAAACCCTTGTTCATCAAAGTGAATTGCCGACACAGCAACATCGAATCCTAGAATCATTACAATACCATAGGAGACCATTCAGCCCATCGAGACCTGCATGAATCTCTGACACAGCTTCCAACCCAGGCCCTATCCCCGTCCTGTTCCTGTAACCCCATGCATTCTTACCTTGGCAATCCCCCGAACCTGCACATCTTTGGACACTAAGGGGCACCATGTTTTTATTACGCACCTCACAAGGTCAGGGAAGGCCCGGTGAGCGTGGAATACAACTTCCCCCTCTTAGCCCAGCGTGGAGGATGCAGTAACCCAGCCCGTGAGTAACGTCAATCGGACACCAGTGCATTGACGGTCTGTTCAACACTCACCCCTTCCCCCCCACCCCGGCGTCCCCCATCAGCCATTCGGCCCATCGAGTCTGCGCCGCCATTCACTGAGATTGTTCCGATCTGATAATCCTCAATCCCGCCTTATCCCCATAACCCTCGATTCCCTCACTGATTAACATCTCTCTGTCTCAGCCTTGAACATTCTTAATGACCCAGCCTCTACAGCCCTCTGCGGGAAAGAATTCCACAGATTCACTGTCCTCGGGGAGAAGGGATTCCTCCTCATCGCTGGGTGATCTCCTCACTCTGAGATTCTGCTCTCTGGTCCCAGACTCCCCCACAAGGGGAAACAACCTCTCAGCATCGACCCTGTCAATCCCCCCTGAGAATCCGATATAGAGTCTGCTCCCAGACTCTCCCACACGGGGAAACACCCTCTCAGCATCCATCCTGTCAAACCCCCTGAGAATCTGATATGTCTCAATAAGGTCTCCTCTCATTCTTCTAAACTCCAGTGAGTACAGACCCATCCTACCCAACCTCTCCTCATCAGAAACTCCCTCCCTACCCGGGGTCGACCGAGTGAACCTTCTCTGACTGCTTCCAATGCCTGGATATCTTTCCTTAGATAAGGAGAGCAGAATGCCAGGTATGTATTCTCCACCTGTCTGTAACTCCTGTTCCCCCCTGACAGGAAGTCATTGATTAGTTTAGGTTTCGGGGGTGGGACAGGGAGAGGGACACGTCTCCTTTCCTTTGTGTTTTGCCACTTTTCTTTCGGCTCACGTCCAACCCTTGTTACCCCTCTGATGTCTTGCCTTTATATTTTGGTTTGTTGTCTTGTATCCTGGGCCTTTCCCTTTTTTCGATATATTATTAGTCCTGTGGGTTTTTTCCAGTGTGGGGTGGTGTTGGTCGGAGCTTCCTGAACTTGGAAAACCAAGTTACAGCATCAATACAAGATGACAAATTAGCATTAGGTCGTACTCTCTGACTGAATATTCTCCACAAATCATTCCCAAAATGTGAAGGGGAACATTGATTTGGATATTGACTGCCTGGTGAAAGAAGTTTGCTAATTGAGAAGGTGAGAGTGGAAGATCTCTCCTTTCTCGATAGACTAGTGACATAGGCAGTGTCTTTACAAAGTCAACCCTTTCATTCTGACCTGCTCTCCACAGAGATACCTTGAGATTGGAGCCACAGAAGGGTCTGCTGGTGTCAAACTGGAAGACCAGTCTCCCATTGGTAAGGTGCCCGATACAGCTGGGGTCATTCAGGTGGAAGTAGCGAGTGTGCCAGCCATCATTGAAGAGTAGGCAGCGTGACAGAGAGATCTCACTGCTGTTACCGTTACATTTCAGTCTGTAATCTGTAACCACAACACAAACTATCATCAGCAATTTACAGAATGGAGTCTGGTTCTGCAATCATTCCAGATTCAGTCAGGATGGTGTGGGGGGGGGGGTTTCACTGGACTCAGATCAACCAACAACAGGGGGCAGGTCACAGCAGAATGGGTCGGTGAGAATGACAGACAGAAATCGCGACAGAGCTCGTACGGAAATGTGAGGTCATGCATTTTGGAAGGTCGAATACAGACAGGAAATACACAGTAAATGGCAGAACCCTTAAGAGTATTGATAGGCAGAGGGATCTGGGTGTACAGGTACACAGGTCACTGAAAGTGGCAATGCAGGTGGAGAAGGTAGTCAAGAAGGCATACGGCATGCTTGCCTTCATCGGCCGGGGTATTGAGTTTAAAAATTGGCAAGTCATGTTGCAGCTTTATCGAACCTTAGTTAGGCCACACTTGGAATATAGTGTTCAATTCTGGTCGCCACACTACCAGGGGCTGGCCATGGTGGGGATGGGGATTGGGGTCAGCCATGGAGAGGTCAGCTTGGGGAAGCCATCGGGAGGTCAGCGATTGGGAGGGGTTTTGGGGTCAGTGATTGGGATGGGTTTTGGGGTCAGTGACAGGGAGGGGTTTTGGGGTCAGTGACAGGGAGGGGTTTTGGGGTCAGTGATTGGGAGGGGTTTTGGGGTCAGTGACTGGGAGGGGTTTTGGGGTCAGCGACTGGGAGGGGTTTTGTTTGGGGTCAGTGACTGGGAGGGGTTTTGTTTGGGGTCAGTGACTGGGAGGGGTTTTGGGGTCAGTGATTGGGAGGGGTTTTGGGGTCAGTGATTGGGAGGGGTTTTGGGGTCAGTGACTGGGAGGGGTTTTGGGGTCAGTGACTGGGAGGGGTTTTGTTTGGGGTCAGTGACTGGGAGGGGTTTTGGGGTCAGTGATTGGGAGGGGTTTTGGGGTCAGTGATTGGGAGGGGTTTTGGGGTCAGTGATTGGGAGGGGTTTTGGGGTCAGTGATTGGGAGGGGTTTTGGGGTCAGTGACTGGGAGGGGTTTTGGGGTCAGTGACTGGGAGGGGTTTTGGGGTCAGTGACTGGGAGGGGTTTTGGGGTCAGTGATTGGGAGGGGTTTTGGGGTCAGTGATTGGGAGGGGTTTTGGGGTCAGTGACTGGGAGGGGTTTTGGGGTCAGTGACTGGGAGGGGTTTTGGGGTCAGTGACTGGGAGGGGTTTTGGGGTCAGTGATCGGAGGGGAGGGGATGGGTGGAGGGGATGGGGGGAGGGGATGGGGGAGGGGATGGGTGGAGGGGATGGGGGGAGGGGATGGGGGAGGGGATGGGGGAGGGGATTGGGGAGGGGAGGGGGGGTTGGGTTGGGGAGGCCATCGGGAGGTCAGTGATTGGGAGGCTGGCGATGGGGAGAGGGGACAGTGCGTACGCGCTGATCTCCTCACTGACAGGTCAGTACAGACTCAGTGACCCAGTCAACGCGCTGAGCTGCCTCTCGGGTGGGATTCGGTCTCAGCCCCCCCTTCCCGGCGGGAATCTCCTCGCGGACTCAGTGACGCACGCAGGGCCAGATTCACCTCACTGAGTTCACCCAAAAACCTGGGCGGGAAAATCTCCCATTTCCCACCCATTGGGAACCTCGCTGCTTTTTGGGAAATTCCCCACGACAAAGGATTTGAAAGCAGCTTCCAAACTGGTTGCACCTATGGGTGACAAGGTGCACCTATGGGTGACAAGGTGCACCTATGGGTGGCCAGAGACCATGTTAAGTGCTGCCCCTAGTTTCATGGAATCATACAGTGCAGGAGAGGCCCTTCGGCCCATCGAGTTTGCACTGACACGTGAGGAACACCTGACCTCCCACCTCATCCCATTTACCAGCACTTAGAGTCATAGAGGTTTACAGCACGGAAACAGGCCCTTCAGCCCAACTTGTCCATGCCGCCCCTTTTTTTAGCCCCTAAACTAATTCCAATTGCCCGCGTTTGGCCCATATCCCTCCATACCCATCGTACCCATGTAACTGTCTAAATGCTTTTTAAAAGACAACATTGTACCCGCCTCTACTACTACCTCTGGCAGCTTGTTCCAGACACTCACCACCCTCTGTGTGAACAAATTGCCCCTCTGGACACTTTTGTATCTCTCCCCTCTCACCTTAAACCTATGCCCTCTAGTTTTAGACTCCCCTACCTTTGGGAAAAGATATTGACGATCGAGCTGATCTGTGCCCCTCATTATTTCATAGACCTCTATAAGGTCACCCCTCAGCCTCCTACGCTCCAGAGAAAAAAGTCCCAGTCTATCCAGCCTCTCCTTATAACTCAAACCATCAGGTCCCGGTAGCATCCTAGTAAATCTTTTCTGCGCTCTTTCTAGTTTAATAATATCCTTTCTACAATAGGGTGACCACAACTGGACACAGTATTCCAAGTGTGGCCTTACCAATGTCTTGTACAACTTCAACAAGACGTCCCAACTCCTGTATTCAATGTTCGGACCGATGAAACCAAGCATGCTGAATGCCTTCTTCACCACTCTGTCCACCTGTGACTCCACTTTCAAGGAGCTATGAACATGTGCCCCTAGATCTCTTTGCTCTGTAACTCTCCCCAACGCCCTACCATTAACTGAGTAAGTCCTGCCCTGGTTCAATCTACCAAAATGCATCACCTCACATTTATCTAAATTAAACTCCATCTGCCATTCGTCAGCCCACTGGCCCAATTGATCAAGATCCCTCTGCAATCAGAGATAACGTTCTTCACTGTCCACTATGCCACCAATCTTGGTGTCATCTGGAAACTTACTAACCATGCCCCCTACATTCTCATCCAAATCATTAATATAAATGACAAATAACAGTGGACCCAGCACTGATCCCTGAGGCACACCGCTGGTCACAGGCCTCCAGTTTGAAAAACAACCCTCTACAACCACCCTCTGACTTTTGTCATCAAGCCAATTTTGTACCTATTTAGACACCTCACCCTGGATCCCGTGAGATTTAACGTTATGCAACAACCTACCAGTGGTTTCAGATAAAGCTCGGCACAACATCGTGGGCCGAAGGGCCTGTGCTGTGCTGTACTGTTCTATGTTCTATGTTTGGTACCTTGTCAAAGGCCTTGCTAAAGTCCATGTAGACAACATCAACTGCACTGCCCTCATCTACCTTCTTGGTTACCCCTTCAAAAAACTCAATCAAATTTGTGAGACATGATTTTCCACTCACAAAGCCATGCTGACTGTCCCTAATCAGTCCTTGCGTCTCTAAATTCCTGTAGATCCTGTCTCTCAAAATACCTTCCAACAATTTACCCACCACAGATGTGAGGCTCACTGGCCTGTAGTTCCCAGGCTTTTCCCTGCAGCCCTTTTTAAACAAAGGCACAACATTTGCCACTCTCCAATCTTCAGGCACCTCACCCGTGACTATCGATGATTCAAATATCTCGGCTAGGGGATCCGCAATTTCCTCCCTCGCCTCCCATAACGTCCTGGGATAGACTTCATCAGGTCCCGGGGATTTATCTACCTCGATGCGCTTTAAGACTTCCAGCACCTCCTTCTCTGTAATATGGACACTCCTCAAGACATCACTATTTATTTCTCCAAGTTCCCTAACATCCATGCTTTTCTCAACAGTAAATACTGATGAGAAATATTCATTTAGGATCTCACCCATCTCTTGTGGATCTGCACATAGATGACCTTGTTGATCCTTAAGAGGCCCTACTCTCTCCCTTGTTACTCTTTTGCCCTTTATGTATTTGTAGAAGCTCTTTGGATTCTCCTTTGCCTTATCTGCCAAAACAATCTCGTGTCCCCTTTTTGCCCTCCTGATAGCTCTCTTAACTCTACTCCTAAACCCCCGATACTCTTCAAAGGATTCACTTGGCCCATAGCCTTGAATGTGATGATGTGCCAAGTGTTCATCCAGATACTTTTTAAAGGATGTGAGGCATCCCGCCTCCACCCCCCTCCCAGGCAGCGCATTCCAGACTGTCACCACCCTCTGGGTAAGAAGCGTTTCCTCACATCACCTCTAAACCTCCCACCCCTCACCTTGAACCTATGTCCCTTCGTGACTGACCCTTCAGCTAAGGGGAACAACTGCTCCTCATCCACTCTGTCCATGCCCCTCATAATCTTGAGCACCTCAATCAGGTCGCCCTCAGTCTTCTCTGCCCCAACGAAAACAACCCAAGCCTATCCAGTTTGAGTTTTATCCCAGGTCACCCACCATCCTGACATGGAATTATGTTGCGCATTCCTTCAAAATCCTGGAACTCCCTCCCTAACAGCACTGTGGGTGTACCTACACCACACGGGGACTGCAGCGGGTTCAAGATGGCGGCTCACCCACCCCCTTGGTAAGGGATGCGGGGGGGGGGGTAAAGACTGGGCCTGGCCAGTGACACACACGCCCTGGTGAATGAATGTAAAACATACCAGGTTTCTGTGTTTGTGCAGGGTTTCTGTCCACTGTTTTCACCCAGGGACATGGGAGAGTTTATCCAGAGAACCTTCCTGTCAGAAGAAAGTGGATCGTGGTTTACAGGCCACCTTTTCCACCAGATTCTTACCGTAGTTCTTGTCCTGTCCGCCACTTACATCATCACAAAAGCAGCCGTAAGTTCCTCGGTGTTCCCCACACCATTCGTTCCCCCGACACGACTGTTCCTCGCACGGATGCTGCAGAGCTGGAATAAAACACAGTCTGTATCGTTAGACACGCCACACACTCACCAGGCTACACACCCCAACAGATCCGCCCAGCCGCTTCTCCTCTGGCTCATCACAAACCAGAATTCCCCAACCAATATCGAGGATAGGGGCAGGAGGAGGCCATTCGGCCCTTCAAGCCTGCTCCCCCATTCATCACCATCATGGCTGATCATCCAACTCAATATCCTCATCTCCCTTACTCCCCACATCCTTCGATCCCCTTCACCCTAAGGGCTGTATCTGACTGCTTCTTGAAAACATTCAATCTTTTGGCATCAGCTGCTTTCTGTGGGAGTGAATTCCACACATTCACCACCCTCTGGGTGAAGACATTTCTCCTCACCTCAGTCCCAAATGGTCTACCCTGAATCCTCAGACAGTGACCCCCTGGTTCTGGACTCCCCCCACCATCGGGAACATCCTCCCTGCATCTACCCTGTCCAGTCTCGTCAGAATTTTATAAGTCTCGATGAGATCCCCCCTTTAAAGTTTTTTAAGTTTATTTATTAGTCACAAGGCTTACATTAACACTGCAATGAAGTTACTGTGAAATTCCCCTGGTCACCACAGTCTGGCACCTGTTCGGGTCAATGCACCCAAACCAGCTCGTCTTTCAGACTGGTTCTTCTGAACTCCAGTGAAAACAATCCTAACCCGGTCAATCTCTCCTCATACACCAGTCCCGCCATCCCTGGAATCAGCCGGGTAAACCTTCGCTGCGCTCCCTCGAGAGCAAGAACATCCTTCCTCGGAAAAGGAGACCAAAACTGCACACAATACACCAACGCCCTGGTATTGAGCAAGAGGTTTAGAAATACAATTGCCAGCAATCATCAAGAAGCAAAAGCAAATGCTTACGACAGTCCCGGCTGGCGTGCCAAGGGGCCACCGATACCCCGTCAACTTTACAAGCCTTCTCGTAAGCTTCGATGGCTCCACACAGCATCAGGTTACTGGTACCGTACTGACACAGGTCATAGACACAGGATGAATAGTAATTCATGGGGTCCAGGTGCCAGTGACAGGCAGCAAAAGGTCCGGTCTTATTGAGGATGATTGAACAGAGAGACTGAACCTCAGCAGCCCGGGCACATTCCATCTCCAAGCTCCGATCGCCATCTTCACAACTACAAGACAACAAACCCAGGAAACAAAATGACCATCAACGTGATGTCAGAGCAGTTATCCCAGTCTCACTCGCACAGAGACTGTCACCAACATTCTCCCTGAAATGTAACATTCACCAAGAGGAAGAATCCCCACAAAATCAACTCAGACAAAGAATTAGCAGAGTTCCTCATTTCCAAAATAACTCCCAACCTCTGTGAATATTCCACAGCTCTGAATCAAACCCCATGCTGTACCTGTCCTGGGAGTGTTTGATGGGGACAGTGTAGAGGGAGCTTTACTCTGTATCTAACCCCGTGCTGTACCTGTCCTGGGAGTGTTTGATGGGGACAGTGTAGAGGGAGCTTTACTCTGTATCTAACCCCGTGCTGTACCTGTCCTGGGAGTGTTTGATGGGGACAGTGTAGAGGGAGCTTTACTCTGTATCTAACCCCGTGCTGTACCTGTCCTGGGAGTGTTTGATGGGGGACAGTGTAGAGGGAGCTTTACTCTGTATCTAACCCCGTGCTGTACCTGTCCTGGGAGTGTTTGATGGGGGACAGTGTAGAGGGAGCTTTACTCTGTATCTAACCCCGTGCTGTACCTGTCCTGGGAGTGTTTGATGGGAACAGTGTAGAGGGAGCTTTACTCTGTATCTAACCCCGTGCTGTACCTGTCCTGGGAGTGTTTGATGGGAACAGTGTAGAGGGAGCTTTACTCTGTATCTAACCCCGTGCTGTACCTGTCCTGGGAGTGTTTGATGGGAACAGTGTAGAGGGAGCTTTACTCTGTATCCAACCCCGTGCTGTACCTGTCCTGGGAGTGTTTGATGGGGGACAGTGTAGAGGGAGCTTTACTCTGTATCTAACCCCGTGCTGTACCTGTCCTGGGAGTGTTTGAGGGGGACAGTGTAGAGGGAGCTTTACTCTGTATCTAACCCCGTGCTGTACCTGTCCTGGGAATGTTTGATGGGGGACAGTGGAGAGGGAGCTTTACTCTGTGTCTAACCCCGTGCTGTACCTGTCCTGGGAGTGTTTGATGGGAGACAGTGTAGAGGGAGCTTTACTCTGTATCTAACCCTGTGCTGTACCTGTCCTGGGAGTGTTTGAGGGAGCTTTACTCTGTATCTAACCCCGTGCTGTATCTGTCCTGGGAGTGTTTGATGGGGGACAGTGCAGAGGGAGCATTACTCTGTATCTAACCTTGTGCTGTACCTATCCTGGGAGTGTTTGAAGGGGACAGTGTAGAGGGAGCTTTACTCTGTATCTAACCCTGTGCTGTACCTATCCTGGGAGTGTTTGATGGGGACAGTGTAGAGGGAGCTTTACTCTGTATCTAACCCCGTGCTGTACCTGCCCTGGGAGTGTGATGGGGACAGTGTAGAGGGAGCTTTACTCTGTATCTAACCCCGTGCTGTACCTGTCCTGGGAGTGTTTGATGGGGACAGTGTAGAGGGAGCTTTACTCTGTATCTAACCCCGTGCTGTACCTGTCCTGGAAGTGTTTGATGGGGACAGTGTAGAGGGAGCTTTACTCTGTATCTAACCCCGGGCTGTACCTGTCCTGGGAGTGTTTGATGGGGGACAGTGTAGAGGGGGCTTTACTCTGTATCTAACCCCGTGCTGTACCTGTCCTGGGAGTGTTTGATGGGGGACAGTGTAGAGGGAGCTTTACTCTGTATCTAACCCCGTGCTGTACCTGTCCTGGGAGTGTTTGATGGGGACAGTGGAGAGGGAGCTTTACTCTGTATCATCTTGTGTGAGGTGAGAATTCAATTAGTTTTTGTTGTTCTTATCGCTGAGTGTTGGGAGTGAAGTCCCTCCCCTGGAGTTATGGCGAGACATTGTCCAGGAGCAATGGACATGCTGCCCTTTACTTATATTCTTTACTGGGATGTGTGTATCGCCGGCCGGGCCCAGCACTGACATGAGGTCAGGAGCTGAGTGACCCTGGCGGAACCCAAACTGGGCGTCACTGAGCAGGTTATTGCTGAGCAGGTGCTGCTTGATAGCGCTGTCGATGACCCCTTCCATCACTTTACTGATGATCGAGAGTAGACTGATTGGGCGGTAATTGGCCGGGTTGGATTTGTCCTGCTTTTTGTGTACAGGATATACCTGGGCAATTTTCCACATTGTTGGGTAGATGCCAGTGTTGTAACTGCACTGGAAGAGCTTGGCTAGGGGAGCGGCAAGTTCCGGAGCACAAGTCTTCAGTACTATTGCCGGAATGTTATCAGGGCCCATTGCCTTTGCAGTATCCAGTGCCTCCAACCGTTTCTTGATATCACACGGAGTGAATCGGATTGGCTGGAGACTGGCATCTGAGATGCTGGGTACCACTGGAGGAGGCTGGGATGGATCATCCACTCGGCACTTCTGGCTGAAGATTGCTGCGAATACTTCAGCCTTATCTTTTGCACTGATGTGCTGGGCTCCTCCATCATTGAGGATGGGGATATTGGTGGAACCTCCTCCAGTGAGTTGTTTAATTGTCCACCACCATTCTTGACCGGATGTGGAAGGACTGCAGAGCTTAGATCAGATCTGTTGGTTGTGGGATCGCTTATCTCAAAAGGACTATTCAGGGTGAAGGAGAGGTCAAAGTGCCTGGTTTACACACTCAGACCTCCCGTGTCCTTTGAGGATGGTCTATCTTTGGCTGCACCCAAAACCCTTACCTCGGGTCACTCTTCTCCGTTCTCCAAGAATTTCCAAATGTGTTGTCATCCCTCGCTCTTTCACCCGTGGGCAGAACCTTATCGTCCGTCCAATCACCATTGAAATTGCCGCACATGCCACATAACCTGTTGGCATACTCGGGCCCGACTCGCACGAGCAGAGTGCTCCGTCCATTGTAAAGCACCTCGACATTATTCACCGCAGAAACCACGATGAAACCATCCAGCTGTGATATCCTGGCCAAAGTGGGGATATTGTGAGGCATCAAAACAGCTGTTCCATTCACCTGGGAACACAAAGGCCAGCTCAGCACTGCTTCAATGTGCTTTTGCTAAAACCCCACACACATTTATTTTGTGAGGTCACTCACCGACTGCCCGAACTCCAGAAAATTCCCCACCAATAGCGCAGGGGTTTTCTTCAGCAAAGCACAGTTAGTGGAGGATAGGAATGAAGAAACAAAGTTTGCTGAGCCTTACACCTCGACAAGAATATTAACACCATCGGAAATCGAGACAGGAGAAGACCATTCGGCCCCTCGAGCCTGCTCCCCCATTCAATAGGATCCTGGCTGATCCTACATTCTTCACGTCCACTTTCCTGTCCTTTCCCCGTAAGCCTGGATTCCCTCACTGATCAAAAACCAATCTCAGCCTCAAATCTACACAAGGACTCTGTCCCCACAGCTCCCTGTGACAAGGAGTTCCAGAGACTCTCAACCCTCTGAGAGAAGAGTCTCCTCCTCATCTCAGTGTTAAATTGGTGCCCCTTTTCTCTGAGACTCTGCCCTCTGTCCCGAGACTCTCCCATGGGGGGAAACATCCTCTCAGCATTTACCCTGTCAAACCTCTGAAGAATCCGGTATGTTTCAGTGAGATCCCCTCTCATTCTGCTAAACTCCAATCAGCAGAGTCCCGACCTGTTTATCCTTTCCTCATCAGACAATCCCTCCATCCCGGGGATCATCCCAGTGAACCTTCTCTGAACTGCCTCCAATGGAATCATATCCTTCCTTCAATCAGGGAACCAGACCGGCTCCCAGTCCCAGATGTGGACTCACCCAGTGCAGTATGGGTGGCATGGTGACACAGTGGTTAGTGCTGCTGCCTCACAGCGCCAGGGACCCGGGTTCGATTCCCGGGGGCACGGTGACACAGTGGTTAGTGCTGCTGTCTCACAGCGCCAGGGACCCGGGTTCCATTCCCGGGGGCACGGTGACACAGTGGTTAGTGCTGCTGTCTCACAGCGCCAGGGACCCGGGTTCCATTCCCGGGGGCACGGTGACACAGTGGTTAGTGCTGCTGTCTCACAGCGCCAGGGACCCGGGTTCGATTCCCGGGGGCACGGTGACACAGTGGTTAGTGCTGCTGCCTCACAGCGCCAGGGACCCGGGTTCAATTCCCGGGGGCACGGTGACACAGTGGTTAGTGCTGCTGTCTCACAGCGCCAGGGACCCGGGTTCAATTCCCGGGGGCACGGTGACACAGTGGTTAGCACTGCTGCCTCACAGCTCCAGGGACCCGGGTTCGATTCCCGGGGGCACGGTGACACAGTGGTTAGCACTGCTGCCTCACAGCGCCAGGGACCCGGGTTCGATTCCCGGGGGCACGGTGACACAGTGGTTAGCGCTGCTGCCTCACAGCGCCAGGGACCCGGGTTCGATTCCCGGGGGCACGGTGACACAGTGGTTAGTGCTGCTGCCTCACAGCGCCAGGGACCCGGGTTTGATTCCCGGGGGCACGGTGACACAGTGGTTAGCACTGCTGCCTCACAGTGCCAGGGACCCGGGTTCGATTCCCGGGGGCACGGTGACACAGTGGTTAGCACTGCTGCCTCACAGCGCCAGGGACCCAGGTTCGATTCCAGCTTTGGGTCACTGTCTGTGTGGAGTTTGCACATTCTCCCCGTGTCTGCGTGGGTTTTCTCCTCCCACAGTCTGAAAGACGTGCTGGTTGGGGTGCGTTGGCCGTGCTGAATCCTCCCTCAGTGTCCCCGAACAGGCCCCGGAGTGTGGCAACTCAGGGAATTTCACAGTAACTTCATTGCAGTGTTAATGTAAGCCTACTTAAAGTTTAAAGTTTACTTATTAGCCACAAGGCTGACATTAACACTACAATGAAGTTACTGTGAAATTTCCCGAGTCGCCACAGTCCGTCGCCTGTTCGGGTCAATGCACCCTAACCAGCACGTCTTTCAGACTGTGGGAGGAAACCGGAGCACCCGGAGGAAACCCACGCAGACACGAGGAGAACATGCAGACTCTGCACAGACAGTGACCCGAGCCGGGAATCGAACCCGGGTCCCTGGCGCTGTGAGGCAGCAGCGCTAACCACTGTGTCACCGTGCCCCCGGGAATCGAACCCGGGTCCCTGACAATGTGAGGCAGCAGCGCTAACCACTGTGTCACCGTGCCCCCGGGAATGGAACCCGGGTCCCTGGCACTATGAGGCAGCAGCACTAACCACTGTGTCACCGTGCTGCCCACAAGTGTACTTGTGACACTAACAAATAAACTTAAAATTGTACAGTTGCAGCTAGGCTTCCCGACACTGATACTCCAACCCCCTTGAAATAAAGGCCAGCATTCCATGGCCCTTCCTGATTCCCTGCTGTTCCTGTGTACTAGCTTTCTGTGCTTTGTGTACAGGTCCCCCCAGTTTCTTTGTGCTGCAGCTTCCTGCAGTTTTTCTCCATTTGAATAATCCTCTGTTCTTTTGTCCTCCTTTCCAAAATGGACATCTTCACACTTTCCCACATTATCCCCCATTGGACAATGTTTTGCCCACTTACTGAGCGAGCAATGTCTCTCTCTGAACTGTCTGTATCTCTCTCGCGACTTGCCTTTCTGCCTGTTCTTGAGGAGTGTACATATTACAGAGAAGGAGGTGCTGGAAGTCTTAAAGCGCATCAAGGTAGATAAATCCCCGGGACCTGACGAAGTGTATCCCAGGACATTGTGGGAGGCTAGGGAGGAAATTGCAGGTCCCCGAGCCGAGATATTTGAATCATCGATAGTCACGGGTGAGGTGCCTGAAGATTGGAGAGTGGCAAATGTTGTGCCTTTGTTTAAAAAGGGCTGCAGGGAAAAGCCTGGGAACTACAGGCCAGTGAGCCTCACATCTGTAGTGGGTAAGTTGTTAGAAGGTATTTTGAGAGACAGGATCTACAGGAATTTAGAGACGCAAGGACTGATTAGGGACAGTCAACATGGCTTTGTGGGTGGAAAATCATGTCTCACAAATTTGATTGAGTTTTTTGAAGGGGTAACCAAGAAGGTAGATGAGGGCAGTGCAGTTGATGTTGTCTTCATGGACTTTAGCAAGGCCTTTGACAAGGTATCGCATGGTAGGTTGTTGCATAAGGTTAAATCTCACAGGATCCAGGGTGAGGTATCTAAATGGATACAAAATTGGCTTCTTGACAGAATAAGAAGTTTAACAACACCAGGTTAAAGTCCAACAGGTTTATTTGGTAGCAAAAGCCACACAAGCTTTCGAGGCTCTAAGCCCCTTCTTCAGGTGAGTGGGAATTCTGTTCACAAACAGAGCTTATAAAGACACAGACTCAATTTACATGAATAATGGTTGGAATGCGAATACTTACAACTAATCCAGTCTTTAAGAAACAAAACAATGGGAGTGGAGAGAGCATCAAGACAGGCTAAAAAGATGTGTATTGTCTCCAGACAAGACAGCCAGTGAAACTCTGCAGGTCCACGCAACTGTGGGAGTTACAAATAGTGTGACATGAACCCAATATCCCGGTTGAGGCCGTCCTCGTGTGTGCGGAACTTGGCTATCAGTTTCTGCTCAGCGACTCTGCGCTGTCCTGTGTCGCGAAGGCCGCCTTGGAGAACGCTTACCCGAATATCAGAGGCCGAATGCCCGTGACTGCTGAAGTGCTCCCCAACAGGAAGAGAACAGTCTTGCCTGGTGAATGAACACCGCTCGACAATCACCAGGCAAGACTGTTCTCTTCCTGTTGGGGAGCCCTTCAGCGGTCACGGGCATTCGGCCTCTGATATTCGGGTAAGCGTTCTCCAAGGCGGCCTTCACGACACACGACAGCGCAGAGTCGCTGAGCAGAAACTGATAGCCAAGTTCCGCACACACAAGGACGGCCTCAACCGGGATATTGGGTTCATGTCACACTATTTGTAACCCCCACAGTTGCGTGGACCTGCAGAGTTTCACTGGCTGTCTTGTCTGGAGACAATACACATCTTTTTAGCCTGTCTTGATGCTCTCTCCACTCACATTGTTTTGTTTCTTAAAGACTTGATTAGTTGTAAGTATTCGCATTCCAACCATTATTCATGTAAATTGAGTCTGTGTCTTTATAAGTTCTGTTTGTGAACAGAATTCCCACTCACCTGAAGAAGGGGCTTAGAGCCTCGAAAGCTTGTGTGGCTTTTGTTACCAAATAAACCTGTTGGACTTTAACCTGGTGTTGTTAAACTTCTTACTGTGTTTACCCCAGTCCAACGCGGGCATCTCCACTTCTTGACAGAAGCCAGAGGGTGGTTGTAGAGGGTTGTTTTTCAAACTGGAGGCCTGTGACCAGCGGTGTGCCTCAGGGATCAGTGCTGGGCCCACTGTTATTTGTCATTTATATTAATGATTTGGATGAGAATATAGGGGGCATAGTTAGTAAGTTTGCAGATGACACCAAGATTGGTGGCATAGTGGACAGTGAGGAAGGTTATCTCCAATTGCAGTGGGATCTTGATCAATTGGGCCAGTGGGCTGACGAATGGCAGATGGAGTTTAATTTAGACAAATGCGAGGTGATGCATTTTGGTAGATTGAACCGGGGCAGGACTTACTCAGTTAATGGTAGGACGTTAGGGAGAGTTACAGAACAAAGAGATCTAGGGGTACGGGTTCATAGCTCCTTGAAAGTGGAGTCACAGGTGGACAGAGTGGTGAAGAAGGCATTCGGCATGCTTGGTTTCATCGGTCAGAACATTGAATACAGGGGTTGGAATGTCTTGTTGAAGTTGTACAAGGCATTGGTAAGGCCACACTTGGAATACTGTGTGCAATTCTGGTCACTTGATTATGGAAAGGATATTATTAAACTAGAAAGAGTGCAGAAAAGATTTACTAGGATGCTACCGGGACTTGATGGTTTGAGTTATAAGGAGAGGCTGGATAGACTGGGACTTTTCTCTCTGGAGCGTAGGAGGCTGAGGGGTGACCTTATAGAGGTCTATAAAATAATGAGGGGCTTAGACAAGGTAGATAGTCAATATCTTTTCCCAAAGGTAGGGGAGTCTCAAACTAGAGGGCATAGGTTTAAAGTGAGAGGGGAGAGATACAAAAGTGTCCAGAGGGGCAACCTTTTTCACACAGAGGGTGGTGAGTGTCTGGAACAAGCTGCCAGAGGTAGTAGTAGAGGTGGGTACAATTGAATCTTTTAAAAAGCATTTAGACAGTGACATGGGTAAGATGGGTATAGAGGGATATGGGCCAAATGTGGGCAATTGGGATTAGTTTAGGGGTTCTAAAAAAAGGGCAGCATGGACAAGTTGGGCCGAAGGGCCTGTTTCCATGCTGTAAACCTCGATGATTACTATGACTCTAAAATAAACGGACCCAGATCCATTTCCCCAGAGTGATTTTCCAGTGTCGCCTCGTTCCTGCGAGTGGTGTGACAGGAAGGATACTCACTGAGACGCCTCTCCCGTTGTCGATGGCAATGTGAACACCAGCGAAGTAGACGTGAACTCGCAACACAAAGGAAACCAGGTTGTTGTGCCGGTGTCGATTCTCTGCTGTCACTCGGAACCAGGACGCCGAGGATGCTCCACAAACCTTGGCAATGTCATAGTCACAGGTGCCCTGGAAATGAGTCACTGCACCGTCAAAGGTCAAGTAATGTGGGTCACCTGTCACGGTGCAGGTTGGGTGGGAACTGAAGCAACCTCTGCGGCCTTTCCGCATGGTACATTGCTGGGTTTGACCACAGGCTGTGCGAACACACCTCACCTTGCCCCTGGCGTAACACTGGCATTTGGAGCTACAGTCGGCTGCTGACATCGCCTCACCCTCCTGCAAAGGAAATGTGGGAAAATCCAGGATTAAATATCCGCCACTTTGGCACCAATTCCCTCCCCCGTCACCAGCGGTGCCAACATCTCAGTGCCAGCTGTGTACCTACCTTCAGGTACACGCCATTGTGGTAACAGCCGCACTGTCCAGAGGGGACACAGCTGTCCCCACTCCTCAGGTAGCCACGGTCACAGAAACAGCCTTCAGCACATCTCAAATGGCAGGAGGGCGTGAGGGAGACATTGACACAATTACCCTGACACGGATCACCGCAAACCTCAAAGTGACTGTTTTCTGGGCACTGTACAGCTGGGGGTAAAGACAAGAACAGCTCAGTACCGGCACAAGATCACAAAATCACACAATGGTTCAGGTGCAGCGGGAGGTCATTCGGCCCATTGTGTCTGTACTGGCTCTCCAAACCAGCATGGTGACTCAGTGCCATTCCCCTGCCTTTTCCCCGTCCCCCTGCACATTGTTTCCATTCTAATCATCATCCAACGCCCTCTCGAATCCCTCGATTGAACCTCCCTCCACCACACTCCCAGGCAGAACGTTCCAGAACCCAACCACTCGCGGGGTGAGAGTTTTCACACTGGCCTCTTTTACGAGTCAGTTTCTCTCTGTGTCCTCTCGCTCTCGGTGCTTCTCCGAGCGGGGACAGCTTCTCCCGATCTCATCAGTCCAGCCCCCTCATGATTCGAACATCTCGATCAAATCTCCTCTCAGCCTCTCCTCTCTCCAAGAACAGTCCCAATCTCTCCAATCCTTCCTCATCACTGAAGTTTCTCATCACTGGAACCATTCCTGAAACCTCTTCTCCACTCTCTCCAATGTGTTCACATCCTTCCTATAGCGCGGCGCCCAGAACTGTGCACAATATTCCCGCTGAGCTCTGACCAGTGTCTTGTATAAGTTCAGCACAACCTCCTGGCTCCTGTTCTCTGCGTCCCTATTAATGAATCCCAGAATACTATCTGCATCATTAACTGCTCTCTCCCCCCTGTCCCACCGACACTGGTCTCTGCACAGATACCCCCAGCTCCCTCTGCTCCTGCCCCCTCTGAGAATCGGAAAGGGTGAATCCAGCGCCCAGGATATTGAACAGAAAGTTGTGAGAATGACAGGTTGATCTTTTCAAACACATCTTCTTACCACAGCCTGTGCCACTTCTCCAGTCTTCTATGGTGATGCCACTGCTCTGACACTGGGCTGCATAAGATTCAATGGCCTGACAGAGTGCCTGGCGGATTCCGGCTAATGCGCACAGATCAAAGACACAGTTTGCAGTGTAAGCTGTTGGCCTCAGCACCGAGTGACATTGGCGGAAAGGCCCCTGGGCGTGGCTCAAAACCCCGCAGTGAGTTTCCGAGGCGTAGACACGGCGAGCTGCTTCACTGCACGTGGGGATGGGGGGGCCGCCGTCATCCACGCAGCCAGCGCCAGAGGTTGGCCTTTTCCAGCTGTTCCCAAACGCTGAAGCAGCGGCCAAGGCGGTGCCATTGGGGGAGAGGAAATCGTCAGCAGCCTCTCCGTTCAGGTTTCCACACAGTCCACACACAGAGCCCCGATAGATGCTTGGAACTGACACCACCGCGTAATGGTTCCAGTCATAGGAGACACTGAGGCCAAAATCCGTCTGCAGCAAGGCCGCTGATCCACTTTGGGAAAGGCCGACTTTCCCAGAGTCTAATCTCACCGGCAAATTAAAGGCCTCACCATTTACCTGTTACCATGGAGACACAGAGAGAAACGCAGTCACAGATGGAAATATAAGATCAACTCAACAATCTCCGTCCCACAGAGAAATGTCTCTGGAAATCAGCCTGAATTCCAGCATTCTCCTGATCAGACTGTCCCAGAGACACTTGCAAAATATTTCTGAAAGAACTCTGAAATACAGGATTAGCCAACACCGAGGAGGCCGGGATTGATCAGGGATATCCAGCACCCATTTGTTGCTGGCAGACCAATTGAGATTTTACTCAATATATTGATTGATTCGCGCACTTGGTGTGGTTTCCATGGACCTCAGTGAGGCCTTTGACAAGGTTCCACACGGAAGGCTGGTCCCAAACAGCCCATGGGATCCAAGGCAAGCTGGCAAATTGGATCCAAAATTGGATTGTTAATTGAGAGGCAAAGGGTGATGGTGGGGGGGCGGCTTTTGTGATTGGAAGCGTGTGGCCAGCGGTGTATCACAGGGATGGGTGCTGGGACCCTGTTATTTACATTCACCTCTTGGATGTGAGTGTCGACGATATAATTAGCAAGTTTGCAAATGATACGAGAATTGGTGATGTTGTTGATGGTGAGGAGGATAGTCTGAGGCTACACACTGATATCGATCAGCTGCTAAATTGGCCAGAGCAATGGCAGATGCAATTTAATCCTGATAAGTGTGAGCTGATGCATTTTGGGATGTTGAATAAGGGTAGGATTTACACAGTGAATGGTGGCTCCCCAGGGAGTGTTGAGGAACAAAGGGACCTTGGTGGACAAGTCCATAGACCCCTGAAGGTGGCAGCACAGGTAGATAGAGTGGTGAAGAAGGCATACGGAAGGCTTGCCTTCATTAGCCGAGGCAGAGAATACAGGAGCAGGAAGGACTAGGTACAACTTTATAAAACATTGGTGAGGCCACAGCTGGAGTACAGTGGGCAGTTCTGGTCGCCACATTATCAGCAGGACATGATTGCACAGGAGAGGGAGCGGAGGAGATTCACCAGGATGCTGCCTGGGCTGGAGTGTCTCAGCTATGAGGAGAGGCTGGATTGGCTGGGTTTGTTTTCCCTGGAGCCGGGGAGGCTGAACGGGAGGGATGTGATCGAGCGATACAAAATTATCAGAGGCAGAGAGAGGGTCGATGGTAAGAATCTTTTCCCCATGGCAGAGGTGTCTAAGACCAGAGGCTGTTGGTTTAAGGTGAGGAGTAAGTGGTTTAGAGAGGATCTGAGGAAATGTTTTCTCACCCAGAGGGGGGTGGGGGGAAGGTGCTGCCTGAGAGGGGGGTGGGGGGAAGGTGCTGCCTGAGAGGGGGGTGGGGGGAAGGTGCTGCCTGAGAGGGGGGTGGGGGGAAGGTGCTGCCTGAGAGGGGGGTGGGGGGAAGGTGCTGCCTGAGAGGGGGGTGGGGGGAAGGTGCTGCCTGAGAGGGGTGTGGGGGGAAGGTGCTGCCTGAGAGGGGGGTGGGGGGAAGGTGCTGCCTGAGAGGGGGGTGGGGGGAAGGTGCTGCCTGAGAGGGGGGTGGGGGGAAGGTGCTGCCTGAGAGGGGGGTGGGGGGAAGGTGCTGCCTGAGAGGGGGGTGGGGGGAAGGTGCTGCCTGAGAGGGGGGTGGGGGGAAGGTGCTGCCTGAGAGGGGGGTGGGGGGAAGGTGCTGCCTGAGAGGGGGGTGGGGGCAGGGACTCTCGCAACAGTTTAGAAGCATCTGGATGAACACTTCAATCACCAAGGCACAGTAAGCTGTGGACCAGGGGCTGGTAAATGGGGTTAGTATCGATTGGTATTTGGTGGCCAGCATCAACATGATGGGCCGAAGGGCCTGTTTCTGCGCTGTTTCACTCTGTGACTCTTACCTGAACTTTGCCAGTTTGACCCCTCGACAGCTGGATCTGATACCCGTACACCTGGATCTCAACCAGACGTGTCCAGGACACTGCGCTGGAGCTGCGGTGATCGTTCTCCACCTCAATGTTGAACATTGTCAGGTTCCCAGCCACTCCGCAGGACTTACTCAAGGTGTATTTACAAGTTCCCTGGAAATCAAACCTTCTGCCGTCAAAGGTGGAATAATGGGGGTCACCTGCGGCCCAGCAGGTGGCGCTCTCTTTGGGGTAGCAGCCCCGCACTCCGTCCACAAGGCGGCAGTCTTCATGGAGGCTGCAGCTGTAATCTTCACACCTCATGCCCATGGTGGCGTTCCAGCAGGTACATTTTCTACTGCAGCTATCTGTTAGGATCACCGTCTGACCTTTGCTGTAATAATGACCCTGGGATGAGCAGCCACACTGACTGAGGGGCACACACACAGCCCCACTCAGGATGTAGCCACCATCGCACTCACAGCTCTCTCTACAAGGCCGGCTGCAGTATAATGGTGCCGTTGTATCGGCACAACTGGCAGGACAGGCGGTACTACAGGCGGCATAGTGACTGTGTGACGGACAGGGGAGTTCTGAAAGACACAATGACACGGGGTTACAGTAAAGAACGCAGTGACAGACAAACCCTGTCATTTTCCTCATCCCTCCTGCACAGAAAGCCTTTGGAAGCTGCAATAACTCAAAGAACAAAGAAAATTACAGCACAGGAACAGGCCCTTCGGCCCTCCAAGCCTGTTCCGACCATGCTGCCCGACTGAACTAAAACCCCCGACCCTTCCGGGGACCATATCCCTCTATTCCCATCCTATTCATGTACTTGTCAAGACGCCCCTTAAAAGTCACTCCTTTCCGCTTCCACTCCCTCCCCCGGTCGCAAGTTCCAGGCACCCACCACCCTCTGTGTAAAAAATCTGCCTCGTACATCTCCTTTAAACCTTGCCCCTCGCACCTTAAACCTGTGCCCCCGAGTAATTGACTCTTCCACCCTGGGAAAGAGCTTCTGACTATCCACTCTGTCCATGCCTCTCATAATCTTGTCGACTTCTATCAGGTCTCCCCTCAACCTCCGTCGTTCCAGTGAGAACAAACCAAGTTTCTCCAACCTCTCCTCATAGCTAATGCCCTCCATACCAGGCAACATCCTGGTAAATCTTTTCTGTACCCTCTCCAAAACCTCCTTTTCGTTCTGCTAGTATGGCGACCAGAATTGAACACTATATTCCAAGTGCGGCCTAACTAGGGTTCGATAAAGCTGCAACATGACTTGCCAATTTTTCAACTCAATGCCCCGGCCGATGAAGGCAAGCGTGCCGTATGCCTTCTTGACTACCTTCTCCACCTGCATTGCCACTTTCAGTGACCTGTGTACCTGTACACCCAGATCCCTCTGCCTACCAATACTCTTGAGGGTTCTGCCATTTACTGTATATTTCCTATCTGTATTAGACCTTCCAAAATGCATTACCTCACATTTGTCCGGATTAAACTCCATCTGCCATCTCTCCGCCCAAGTCTCCAACTGATCTATATCCTGCTGTATCCTCTGATGGTCCTCATCACTATCCGCAAATCCACCAACCATGTGTCATTCACAAAATTACTAATCAATCCAGTTACATTTTCCTCCAAATCACTTATAAATATTACAAACAGCAAAGGTCCCAGCACTGATCCCTGAGGAATGATACCATTCGGCCCATCGTGTCTGTACTGGCTCTCCAAACCAGCATGGTGACTCAGTGCCATTCCCCTGCCTTTTCCCCGTCTCCCTGCACATTGTTTCCATTCAAATCATCATTCAATGCCCTCTCGAATCCCTCGATTGGACCTCCCTCCACCACACTCCCAGGCAGAACATTCCAGAACCCAACCACTCGCTGGGTGAGAGTTTTCCCTCACATCACATTTGCTTCTTTTACGAATCAGTTTCTATCTGTGTCCTCTCGCTCTCGGTGCTTCTCCGAGTGGGGACAGCTTCTCCCGATCTATTCTGTCCAGCCCCCTCATGATTCGAACATCTTGTTCAAATCTCCTCTCAGCCTCTCCTCTCCCAAGGAGTTTGGAACAGTTGGTTGTGGAACCAACCAGGGAGCAGGCTGCTCTGGATTGGGTATTGAGTAATGAGGAGGGGTTCATTGATAACCTCATAGTTAAGGATCCTCTCGGGAGCAGTGACCGTAGTTTGATAGAATTCAACACTCAGTTTGGGGGTGAGAAAGTGGAGTCCCACATTAACGTTCTGGAGTTAAACAAAGGAGATTCCATCGGCACGAGGACAGATCTGGCCTGAGTGGAGTGGGCAGGAAGGCTGAAAGGTGGGACAGCGGATGAGCAGCGGCAGTTGTTTCAGGAGATACTCGAGCCCTCACAGCTAAAATATATCCCAGTGAGGAAGAAAGATGGGAAGGGGGGTGAAAACATCCATGGCTAAACAAGGAGGTCAAGGACAATATAAAGACCAAAACTAAGGAATATCACATTGCAAAGGCCAGCGGCAGGCTGGGAGATTGGGAAACTTTCAAACATCAACAAAGGGAGACTAAAACTGTAATAAAAAGGGCAAAGGTAAATTATGAAAGAAAACTAGCTCAAAATATCAAGGAGAGCAAAAACCTCGATAGGTTTATAAAAGGGAAGGGAGTCGCTGGGATGAATGTTGGTCCCTTGGAAGATGAAACTGGAGAGTTAATAGTGGGGAACACTGAAATGGCAGAGATACTAAATCAATATTTTGCCTCGGTTTTCAGGGTGGAGAACACGAGTACCATTCCTATAGGAACGGGCAAGTCAGAGGACATAGAAAGGGTAGAACTTCGAACAACCTTCATCCAGAGGGAAAAGGTACTCAGTAAACTATTGGGATTGAGGGCAGACAAGTCCCCTGGGCCTGATGGCCTACAGCTTAGGGTATTAAAGGACGTGGCAGCGGAGATAGAGGATTCATTGGTTATAATATTCCAAAATTCCCTGGACATGGGAAAGGTTCCAGTGGATTGGAAAGATGCGAATGTAACGCCTTATTCACAAAGGGAGGGAGGCAAAATGAGGGAAATCACAGACCAGTTAGTTTAACATCTGTTGTCGGGAAAGTGTTAGAATCAATTATCTACCTGGATTTCAGCAAGGCCTTTGACAAGGTCCCTCATGGGAGGTTAGTTAGGAAGGTTCAGTCGCTGGGTATACATGGGGAGGTAGGAAATTGGATTAGACACTGGCTCAATGGAAGAAGCCAGAGAGTGGTTGTGGAGGATTGCTTCTCTGAGTGGAGGCCTGTGACTAGTGGTGTGCCGCAGGGATCGGTGTTGGGTCCATTGTTGTTTGTCATCTATATCAATGATCTGGATGATAATGTGGTAAATTGGATCAGCAAGTTTGCTGATGATACAAAGATTGGAGGTGTAGTGGACAGTGAGGAAGGTTTTCAAAGCTTGCAGAGGGATTTGGACCAACTGGAAAAATGGGCTGAAAAATGGCAAATGGAATTTAACCCAGACAAGTGTGTGAGATATTGCACTTTGGAGGACAAACGAAAGTAGAATGGACAGGGTAAATGGTTGGACTCTGAAGAGTGCAGTTGAACAGAGGGATCTGGGAATACAGGAACAGAATTCCCTAAAAGTGACGTCACAGGTGGATAGGGTCGTAAAGAGTGCCTTTGGTACTTTTCCCCCTGTCCCACCGACACTGGTCTCTGCACAGATACCCCCAGCTCCCTCTGCTCCCGCCCCCTCTGAGAATCGGAAAGGGTGAATCCAGCGCCCAGGATATTGAACAGAAAGTTGTGAGAATGACAGGTTGATCTTTTCAAACACATCTTCTTACCACAGCCTGTGCCACTTCTCCAGTCTTCTATGGTGATGCCACTGCTCTGACACTGGGCTGCATAAGATTCAATGGCCTGACAGAGTGCCTGGCGGATTCCGGCTAATGCGCACAGATCAAAGACACAGTTTGCAGTGTAAGCTGTTGGCCTCAGCACCGAGTGACATTGGCGGAAAGGCCCCTGGGCGTGGCTCAAAACCCCGCAGTGAGTTTCCGAGGCGTAGACACGGCGAGCTGCTTCACTGCACGTGGGGATGGGGGGGCCGCCGTCATCCACGCAGCCAGCGCCAGAGGTTGGCCTTTTCCAGCTGTTCCCAAACGCTGAAGCAGCGGCCAAGGCGGTGCCATTGGGGGAGAGGAAATCGTCAGCAGCCTCTCCGTTCAGGTTTCCACACAGTCCACACACAGAGCCCCAATAGATGCTTGGAACTGACACCACCGCGTAATGGTTCCAGTCATAGGAGACACTGAGGCCAAAATCCGTCTGCAGCAAGGCCGCTGATCCACTTTGGGAAAGGCCGACTTTCCCAGAGTCTAATCTCACCGGCAAATTAAAGGCCTCACCATTTACCTGTTACCATGGAGACACAGAGAGAAACGCAGTCACAGATGGAAATATAAGATCAACTCAACAATCTCCGTCCCACAGAGAAATGTCTCTGGAAATCAGCCTGAATTCCAGCATTCTCCTGATCAGACTGTCCCAGAGACACTTGCAAAATATTTCTGAAAGAACTCTGAAATACAGGATTAGCCAACACCGAGGAGGCCGGGATTGATCAGGGATATCCAGCACCCATTTGTTGCTGGCAGACCAATTGAGATTTTACTCAATATATTGATTGATTTGCGCACTTGGTGTGGTTTCCATGGACCTCAGTGAGGCCTTTGACAAGGTTCCACACGGAAGTCTGGTCCCAAACAGCCCATGGGATCCAAGGCAAGCTGGCAAATTGGATCCAAAATTGGATTGTTAATTGAGAGGCAAAGGGTGATGGTGGGGGGCGGCTTTTGTGATTGGAAGCGTGTGGCCAGCGGTGTATCACAGGGATGGGTGCTGGGACCCTGTTATTTACATTCACCTCTTGGATGTGAGTGTCGACGATATAATTAGCAAGTTTGCAAATGATACGAGAATTGGTGATGTTGTTGATAGTGAGGAGGATAGTCTGAGGCTACACACTGACATCGATCAGCTGCTAAATTGGCCAGAGCAATGGCAGATGCAATTTAATTGTGATAAGTGTGAGCTGATGCATTTTGGGATGTTGAATAAGGGTAGGATTTACACAGTGAGCGGTGGCTCCCCAGGGAGGTGTTGAGGAACAAAGGGACCTTGGTGGACAAGTCCATAGACCCCTGAAGGTGGCAGCACAGGTAGATAGAGTGGTGAAGAAGGCATACGGAAGGCTTGCCTTCATTAGCCGAGGCAGAGAATACAGGAGCAGGGAGGACTAGGTACAACTTTATAAAACATTGGTGAGGCCACAGCTGGAGTACAGTGGGCAGTTCTGGTCGCCACATTATCAGCAGGACATGATTGCACTGGAGAGGGAGCGGAGGAGATTCACCAGGATGCTGCCTGGGCTGGAGTGTCTCAGCTATGAGGAGAGGCTGGATTGGCTGGGTTTGTTTTCCCTGGAGCCGGAGAGGCTGAACGGGAGGGATGTGATCGAGCGATACAAAATTATCAGAGGCAGAGAGAGGGTCGATGGTAAGAATCTTTTCCCCATGGCAGAGGTGTCTAAGACCAGAGGCTGTTGGTTTAAGGCGAGGAGTAAGTGGTTTAGAGAGGATCTGAGGAAATGTTTCCTCACCCAGAGGGGGGTGGAGGGAAGGTGCTGCCTGAGAGGGGGGTGGGGGGAAGGTGCTGCCTGAGAGGGGGGTGGGGGGAAGGTGCTGCCTGAGAGGGGGGTGGGGGGAAGGTGCTGCCTGAGAGGGGGGTGGGGGGAAGGTGCTGCCTGAGAGGGGGGTGGGGGGAAGGTGCTGCCTGAGAGTGGGGTGGGGGGAAGGTGCTGCCTGAGAGGGGGGTGGGGGGAAGGTGCTGCCTGAGAGGGGGGTGGGGGGAAGGTGCTGCCTGAGAGGGGGGTGGGGGGAAGGTGCTGCCTGAGAGGGGGGTGGGGGGGAAGGTGCTGCCTGAGAGGGGGGTGGGGGGAAGGTGCTGCCTGAGAGGGGGGTGGGGGGAAGGTGCTGCCTGAGAGGGGGGTGGGGGGAAGGTGCTGCCTGAGAGGGGGGTGGGGGGAAGGTGCTGCCTGAGAGGGGGGTGGGGGGAAGGTGCTGCCTGAGAGGGGGGTGGGGGGAAGGTGCTGCCTGAGAGGGGGGTGGGGGGCAGGGACTCTCACAACAGTTAAGAAGCATCTGGATGAACACTTCCATCACCAAGGCACAGTAAGCTGTGGACCAGGGGCTGGTAAATGGGGTTAGTATCGATTGGTATTTGGTGGCCAGCATCAACATGATGGGCCGAAGGGCCTGTTTCTGCGCTGTTTCACTCTGTGACTCTTACCTGAACTTTGCCAGTTTGACCCCTCGACAGCTGGATCTGATACCCGTACACCTGGATCTCAACCAGACGTGTCCAGGACACTGCGCTGGAGCTGCGGTGATCGTTCTCCACCTCAATGTTGAACATTGTCAGGTTCCCAGCCACTCCGCAGTACTTACTCAAGGTGTATTTACAAGTTCCCTGGAAATCAAATCTTCTGCCGTCAAAGGTGGAATAATGGGGGTCACCTGCGGCCCAGCAGGTGGCGCTCTCTTTGGGGTAGCAGCCCCGCACTCCGTCCACAAGGCGGCAGTCTTCATGGAGGCTGCAGCTGTAATCTTCACACCTCATGCCCATGGTGGCGTTCCAGCAGGTACATTTTCTACTGCAGCTATCTGTTAGGATCACCGTCTGACCTTTGCTGTAATAATGACCCTGGGATGAGCAGCCACACTGACTGAGGGGCACACACACAGCCCCACTCAGGATGTAGCCACCATCGCACTCACAGCTCTCTCTACAAGGCCGGCTGCAGTATAATGGCGCCGTTGTATCGGCACAACTGGCAGGACAGGCGGTACTACAGGCGGCATAGTGACTGTGTGACGGACAGGTGAGTTCTGAAAGACAGAAGAGCATAAGAACATAAGAACTAGGAGCAGGAGTCGGCCATCTGGCCCCTCGAGCCTGCTCCGCCATTCAATACGATCATGGCTGATCTTTTCGTGGACTCAGCTCCACTTACCCGCCCACTCACCATAACCCTTAATTCCTTCACTGTTCAAAAATCTATCCTTGCCTTAAAAACATTCAATGAGGTAGCCTCAACTGCTTCACTGGGCAGGGAATTCCACAGATTCACAACCCTTTGTGTGAAGAAGTTCCTCCTCAACTCAGTCCTAAATCTGCTCCCCCTCATTTTGAGGCCATGCCCCCGAGTTCTAGTTTCACCTGCCAGTGGAAACAACTTCCCTGCTTCTATCTTATTTATTCCCTTCATAATCTTATATGTTTCTATAAGATCTCCCCTCATTCTTCTGAATTCCAATGAGTATAGCCCCAGTCTACTCAGTCTCTCCTCATAAGCCAACCCTCTCAACTCCGGAATCTCCTCTGCTCCCCCTCCAGTACCACTTTATCCTTTCTCAAGTAAGGAGACCAAAACTGTACACAGTACTCCAGGTGTGGCCTCACCAGCACCTTATACAGCTGCAACATAACCTCGCTGTTTTTAAACTCCATCCCTCTCGCAATGAAGGACAAAATTCCATTTGCCTTCTTAATTACCTGCTGCACCTGCAAACCAACTCCTTGAGATTCCTGCACAAGGACACCCAGGTCCCTCTGCACAGCAGCATGCTGCAATTTTTTACCATTTAAATAATAGTCCATTTTGCTGTTATTCCGAACAAAATGGATGACCTCACATTTACCAACATTGTTCTCCATCTGCCAGACCCTCGCCCACTCACTTAGACTATCTATATCCCTTTGCAGACTTTCAGCGTCCTCTGCACACTTTGCTCTTCCACCCAACTTAGTGTCATCTGTGAATTTTGACACACTGCACTTGGTCCCCAACTCCAAATCATCCGTGTAAATCGTAAACAATTGCGGTCCCAACACTGATCCCTGAGGCTCACCACTAGTCACTGATCGCCAACCAGAAAAACACCCATTTACCCCCACTCTTTGCTTTCTGTTAGTTAACCAATCCTCTATCCATGCTAATACATTACCCGTAACACCGTGCACCTTTATCTTATGCAGCAGTCTTTGGTGCGGCACCTTGTCAAATGCCTTCTGGAAATCCAGATACACCACATCCACAGGTTCTCCATTGTCCACTGCGCATGTAATGTTCTCAAAGAATTCCACCAAATTAGTCAAACATGACCTGCCCTTCATGAACCCATGCTGCGTCTTACCAATGGGACAATTTATATCCAGATGTCTCGCTATTTCTTCCTTGATGATAGATTCAAGTATTTTCCCTACTACAGAAGTTAAGCTAACCGGCCTATAGTTACCTGCCTTTTGTCTCCCTCCTTTTTTAAACAGTGGCGTTACATTTGCTGTTTTCCAATCTGCGGGAACCGCCCCAGAGTCCAGCGAATTTTGGTAAATTACCACGAGTGCATTTGCTATTTCTCCCGCCATCTCTTTTAGTTCCCTGGGATGCATTCCATCGGGACCAGGAGACTTGTCTACCTTTAGCCCCATTAACTTGCCCAACACGACCTCTTTCGTGAAAATGATAGTTTCTCGGTTCTCACCTGCCATCGCCTTCCTGTCATCAATTTTTGGCATGTTATTTGTGTTTTCCACTGTGAAGACCGACACAAAATACCTGTTCAATGCCTCAGCCATTTTCTCATTTCCAGTTATTACATCCCCCTTCTCGTCCTCTAAAGGACCAATGTTTACTTTAGCCACTCTATTTGGTTTTATATATTTGTAGAAACTTTTTCTATCTGTTTTTATATTCTGAGCGAGTTTACTCTCATAATCCATCTTACTTTTCTTTATAGCTTTTTTCGTGGCTTCCTGCTGACCTTTAAAGATTTTCCAATCCTCTAGGTTCCCACTAATCTTTGCCACTTGGATACCTTCCTTTATTTCCTTAGATATCCATGGCTGATTATCTCTTTTTCTACAGTCCTTCCTCATCACTGGTATATACTTTTGCTGAGCACTGTGAAAGATCGCTTTGAAAGTCCTCCACTGTTCCTCAATTGTCCCACCATAAAGTTTTTGCTCCCAGTCTACTTTAACCAACTCCTCCCTCAACCCATTGTAGTCTCCTTTGTTTAAGCACAAGACACTGGTATTGGATTTTACCTTCTCACACTCCATCTGTATTTTAAATTCAACCATACTGTGATCGCTTCTTCCAAGAGGATCCCTAACTGCAAGATCATTAATTATTCCTGTCTCATTACACAGCACCAGATCTAGGATAGCTTGCTCCCTTGTAGGTTCCATTACATACTGTTCAAGGAAGCTATCGTGGATACATTCTATGAACTCCTCCTCAAGGCTGCCTTGACCGACCTGGTTTGACCAATTGAGATGTAGATTAAAATCCCCCATGATAATTGCTGTACCATTTTTACACGCATCAGTTATTTCTTTGTTTATTCCTCGCCCCCACCGTGATGTCATTATTTGGTGGCCTATAGACTGCGCCTTTCAGTGACTTTTTCTCCTTACTATTTCTAATTTCCACCCAAATGGATTCAACCTTTTTTTCCATCGAACCTACATCATCTCTCACTACTGCCCTGATATCATCCTTAAATATCAGAGCTACACCACCTCCCTTACCTTCCTGTCGGTCCCTCTGAACAGTTTGATACCCCTGGATATTTAACTCCCAGTCGTGACCATCCTGCAACCATGTCTCTGTAATGGCCACCAAATCATACTCGTTGGCAATGATTTGTGCCGTCAACTCATTTACCTTGTTTCGAATGCTACGAGCATAGAACATAGAACATAGAACAGTACAGCACAGAACAGGCCCTTCGGCCCACGATGTTGTGCCGAGCTTTATCTGAAACCAAGATCAAGCTATCCCACTCCCTATCATCCTGGTGTGCTCCATGTGCCTATCCAATAACCGCTTAAATGTTTCTAAAGTGTCTGACTCCACTATCACTGCAGGCAGTCCATTCCACACCCCAACCACTCTCTGCGTAAAGAACCTACCTCTGATATCCGTCCTGTATCTCCCACCACGAACCCTATAGTTATGCCCCCTTGTAATAGCTCCATCCACCCGAGCATTCAGATAAAGTGCCCTTATGCTAGTTTTTGTACCTTCTTTTTGAATTCTAACACTTCCATTCATAACATCTCCTGAGTTCTCCTTCCTTTTAACTTTTTTCCTGATTTTTGATGTAGTTGGAACCTTCTCCCCACATTTTGTCCTCGCTCCCTCCTTCTCTGATTCCTTACATAGGTTCCCATCCCCCTGGCATATTAGTTTAAACCCTCCCCAACTGCTCTAGTAAACACTCCCCCTAGGACATCAGTCCCAGTCCTGCCCAGGTGTAACCCGTCCAGTTTGTAGACACAGTGACACAGGGTTTAAGTTCCAGCAGAATGCCCAATGGACCGAGACACATTGAAATCGTTCAAAGGGGAAAGTGTGTTGGTGTTAACAGCTGACCGCACCACTCGCTATTCTGGATAATATTCCACCAAGAATCTGTCCGCTTTTAGACCAATCCCTCTCATTATTAACTTGCCTTCTATTTAGCTAAACGGCATTGTGTTGTAAAGAATTGCAACCACATTTCATGCACAGCTCAGTAACTGACCATTCAGCCCATCCTGTCACTGCTTGTGCTCATGTCTTCACAGTGCACCTTCCCATCTCGCTTCCATCTCATCCCCACTTCCATCTCCTTCTATTCCTTTCTCCATTTGTGTTTATCCAGCATCCCCTGAAACACATCAATACTATTCATCCCAACCACTCCCTGTGGAAGCGAGTCCCACATTCTCCCCCACTCTCCGTGGGAGCGAGTCCCACATTCTCTCCCACTCCCCGTGGGAGCGAGTCCCACATTCTCCACCACTCCCCGCGGGAGCGAGTCCCACATTCTCCCCCACTCCCCGTGGGAGCGAGTCCCACATTCTCCACCACTCCCTGTGGAAGCGAGTCCCACATTCTCTCCCACTCCCTGTGGGAACGAGTCCCACATTCTCCCCCACTCTCCGTGGGAGCGAGTCCCACATTCTCCCCCACTCCCCGTGGGAGCGAGTCCCACATTCTCCCCCACTCTCCGTGGGAGCAAGTCCCACATTCTCTCCCACTCCCCGTGGGAGCGAGTCCCACATTCTCCCCCACTCTCTGTGGGAGCGAGTCCCACACTCTCCCTGTTGCCCTAATGGCATTGTGGGTCAACCCACAGCACGTGGACTGCAGCGATTCAAGGCGGCAGCTCACCACCACCTTCTCAAGGGCAACTAGGGATGGGCAATAAATGCTGCCCAGCCAGCGACGCCCATGTCCCATGATTGAGTAAAAATAAAGGATGCAAAGGGATGGGGCAGGAATGTGGTGTTCAGGCCACAGTCAGATCAAAGCAGATTCAGAATGGGCCGAACGGCCTCCTCCTGTTCCTGAGCTGTCTGTCCTTTTGTCTGCTTTCATGGCCTTCTTTATCTGCCTCACTATCTTCAGTTGCCTCTGTGTCTGCGCTCCCAGATTCCTGCCTCTCTGCTTCATTTAAACTTTTAATCACCCAATCAATGTGTGACACCCACTCTGATCAATATTAAGAACATAAGAACATAAGAAATAGGAGCAGGAGTAGGCCATCTAGCCCCTCGAGCCTGCCCCGCCATTCAATAAGATCATGGCTGATCTGATAGTGGTTTAGTTCCACTTACCCGCGCGCTCCCCATAACCCTTAATTCCCTCATTGATCAGAAATCTATCTACCTGTGACTTCAACATATTTAATGAGGTAGTCTCCACTGCTTCAATGGGCAGAGAATTCCAGAGATTCACTACCCTCTGAGAGAAGAAGTTCCTCCTCAACTCTGTTCTGAACCGGCCCCCCCTTATTTTGAGGCTGTGTCCTCTAGTTCTTGTTTCCTTTCTAAGTGGAAAGAATCTCTCTGCCTCTACCCTATCCAGCCCTTTCATTATCTTATATGTCTCTGTAAGATCTCGCTTCTCGGCCTTTTGGCTAAGATCAAGTGTAGTATCGGATCTGCACTTGGTTGAGGTCATTGGGTTGCGCTGAGGCTTCATATGTTTCATATGAAGCAATTTTTAAAAGCGGCATCTCGGCCTTTTGGCTAAGATGCAAATGAGCTCAAGTCTGGATGAGGGTATAGTTGGGTGGATTAGCAAATTTGCTGATGACACCAAAGTCGGTGGTGTGGTAGACAGTGAGGAAGGGTGTTGTAGTTTGCAGGAAGACTTAGACAGGTTGCAAAGTTGGGCCGAGAGGTGGCGGATGGAGTTTAATGCGGAGAAGTGTGAGGTAATTCACTTTGGTAGGAATAACAGATGTGTTGAGTATAGGGCTAACGGGAGGACTTTGAATAGTGTGGAGGAGCAGAGGGATCTAGGTGTATGTGTGCATAGATCCCTGAAAGTTGGGAATCAAGTAGATAAGGTTGTTAAGAAGGCATATGGTGTCTTGGCGTTTATTGGTAGGGGGATTGAATTTAGGAGTCGTAGCGTTATGTTGCAACTGTACACAACTCTGGTGCGGCCGCACTTGGAGTACTGTGTGCAGTTCTGGTCCCCACATTACAGGAAGGATGTGGAGGCTTTGGAGAGGGTGCAGAGGAGGTTTACCAGGATGTTGCCTGGTATGGAGGGGAGATCCTATGAGGAGAGGCTGAGGGATTTGGGATTGTTTTCGCTGGAAAGGCGGCGGCTAAGAGGGGATCTTATTGAAACATATAAGATGATTAGAGGTTTAGATAGGGTGGATAGTGATAGCCTTTTTCCTCTGATGGAGAAATCCAGCACGAGGGGGCATGGCTTTAAATTGAGGGGGGGTAGTTATAGAACCGATGTCAGGGGTAGGTTCTTTACCCAGAGGGTGGTGAGGGATTGGAATGCCCTGCCAGCATCAGTTGTAAATGCGCCTAGTTTGGGGGCGTTTAAGAGATCCGTAGATAGGTTCATGGACGAAAAGAAATTGGTTTAGGTTGGAGGGTCACAGTTTTTTTTTTTTTTTTTTAACTGGTCGGTGCAACATCGTGGGCCGAAGGGCCTGTTCTGCGCTGTAATGTTCTATGTTCTATGTTCTAAGTCTTGGAGGAGGATCCTCCCCCTCCTCCAATCAGCTTGACTCATGTAGATCAGGCCCAGGACAGGGTGGTTTTGGTCTCCCGTCCTGTCTTGTCAGCCTGGATCTGAAATGTCTCAACTTGTTGAGACTCTGAATTGGATTTGATTCGATTGAATTGGAAAAGTATATAAAAAAAAAAAATGTCTCTGTAAGATCTCCCCTCAGCCTTCTAAACTCCAACGAGTACAAACCCAATCTACTCAATCTCTCCTCATAAGCTAACCCCCTCATCTCCGGTATCAACCTGGTGAACCTTCTCTGCACTCCCTCCAAGGCCAATATATCCTTCCGCAAATAAGGGGACCAATACTGTACACAGTATTCCAGTTGCGGCCTCACCAGTGCCTTGTACAGTTGCAGCAAGACCTCCCTGCTTTTATATTCTATCCCCCTCGCGATGAAGGCCAACATTCCATTTGCCTTCTTGATCACCTGCTGCACCTGCAGACTGAGTTTTTGCGATTCATGCACAAGGACCCCCAGGTCCCTCTGCACAGTCGCATGTTGTAATTTTTCACCGTTTAAATAATAGTCCATTTTGCTATTATTCCTTCCAAAGTGGATAACCTCACACTTACCAACATTATACTCCATCTGCCAGATCCTCGCCCACTCACTCAGCCTATCCAAATCTCTCTGCAGACTTTCCGCATCCTCCACGCAATTCGCTTTCCCACTCATCTTTGTGTGTTCAGGTCCATGTGCCCACCCTGCTCGCTTATTGGTGTCTTCCTGCATTTTATCCCAATCCTTGGTTGTAACAAATATATTCCCAGCCTGAATTTCAAATTCACTTGGAATCCAGTGAGAAAGATTGACAATAAGACGGAGTGAGATAAAAATGGACAGATAGTGAGGGTCATCACATTGTCTGTTCCACAGGATATCAGAATCAGCAAACGCACAAAGCATTCTTTCTGGTTGTATCACAGCTTGGTCTGGGGCTCCTGCTCTGCCCAAGACCGCAAGGAACTACAAAAGGTCATGAATGTAGCCCAGTCCATCACACAAACCAGCCTCCCATCCATTGACTCTGTCTACACTTCCCGCTGCCTCGGCAAAGCAGCCAGCATAATTAAGGACCCCACGCACCCCGGACATTCTCTCTTCCACCTTCCTCCATCGGGAAAAAGATACAAAAGTCTGAGGTCACGTACCAACCGACTCAAGAACAGCTTCTTCCCTGCTGCTGTCAGACTTTTGAATGGACCTACCTCGCATTAAGTTGATCTTTCTCTACACCCTAGCTATGACTGTAACACTACATTCTGCATACTCTTGTTTCCTTCTCTATGAACGGTATGCTTTGTCTGTATAGCGTGCAAGAAACAATACTTTTCACTGTATGTTAATACACGTGACAATAATAAATCAAATCAGATCTGATATAATGGCTTACCACATAATCCTGACCTCCTCCATGTTATTGTTGGGACCCCTTGGGTCCGACATCTATCCGAGTAGGCGCCCAATGCTTGGCACAGGCTCAGCCTCAATCCTTCATTGGCACAGAGGTCATAGGTGCAGCTTTGGATGAAGTCTTGGGGAGGGAGGGCATTGCGGCAGACATTGAAGGGACCATCTGCTTTGTCCATCAGGCCACAGTAATCGTGGCCGCCATACAGAGCCAGCTTCTCCTGTGTGCACAGGTCACATTCATCGCCACAATCATCTGAACACAACAAGTCACCATCAGGAACCTTCCAGCTCCTCCCAAACTCAACCTGCGACCCAGTGACTGTCCCATTCGGCAGCTGGAACTCATCTGATCGATCACCGTTCATGTTCCCACACAGCCCGCATGTCGCATTTTGGTAGTTGGCTGGGAGAGAGATGGTGACATGGTGCAACCCATCAAAGCTTAGATCCAGACCAAAATCTGTCCTGACGTTGACTGTGAAGCCACTGGTGGAGATTCGGACCTGGCCACCACCAATAACGAGCGGGACAGAGAACCGAGACCCATTCAGCTGCAAGTCAAGACAAGATTCTCTGAATTATCACTAAATCATGGGCATTGCTACCTGACAGGGCAGTGGAAGCAGATTCCAGCGCAAATCTCTGAAAGGGGAATTGGATATATTCTTGAAGGAGAAATCATTTCAGGGCAATGGGGGGAAAGAGGGAGTGTGAGGGATTTGTGGTTAATTGGATAGAGTCAGAGAGGTTATCGAGTCAGAGAGGTTTACAGCGTGGAAACAGGCCCTTCGGCCCAACTTGTCCATACCATCCAGTTTTTAACCACAAAGCGAGTCCCAATTGCCCGCATTTGGCCCATATCCCTCTGTACCCATCTTACTCATTAACAAGTGGGCCACTCACCTGATGAAGGTAACACTCCGAATGCTCGTGATTCAAGTAAACCTGTTGGACTTTAACCTGGTGTTGTGAGACTTCTTACTGTTCCCACCCCAGTCCAACGCCGGCATCTCCACATCATCGGACCCATGTAACTATCTAAATGCTTTTTAAAAGACAAAATTGTACCCGCCTCTACTACTACCTCTGGCAGCTTGTTCCAGACACTCACCACCCTCTGTGTGAAACAATTGCCCCTCTGGACACTTTTGTATCTCTCCCCTCTCACCTTAAACCTATGCCCTCTAGTTTTAGACTCCCCTACCTTTGGGAAAAGATATTGACTATCTAGCTGATCTGTGCCCCTCATTATTTTATAGACTTCTATAAGGTCACCCCTCAGCCTCCTACGCTCCAGAGAAAAAAGTCCCAGTCTATCCAGCCTCTTCTTATAACTCAAACCATCAAGTCCCGGTAGCATCCGAGTAAATCATTTCTGCACTCTTTCTAGTTTAATAATATCCTTTCTATAATAGGGTTACCAGAACTGCACACAGTATTCCAAGTGTGGCCTTATCAATGTCTTGTACAACTTCAACAAGACGTCCCAACTCTTAGGGCTGGGGGTCTGGACGGGGAGGAATTTGTAAAATGCGTTCTGGAAAGCTCTTTGGAACAGTATGTAGATAGCCCGACTAGAGAGGGGGCTATACTGGATTTGGTTCTGGGAAATGAGCCCGGTCAGGTCGTCAAAGTTTCGCTAGGGGAACATGTGGCAAATAGTGACCACAACTCTGTTAACTTTAGGATAGTAATCATAGAATCATAGAAATCATAGAAACCCTACAGTGCAGAAGGAGGCCATTCGGCCCATCGAGTCTGCACCGACCACAATCCCACCCAGGCCCTACCCCCATATATTTACCCGCTAATCCCTCTAACCTACGCATCTCAGGACTCTAAGGGGCAATTTTTAACCTGGCCAATCAACCTAACCCGCACATCTTTGGACTGTGGGAGGAAACCGGAGCACCCGGAGGAAACCCACGCAGACACGGGGAGAATGTGCAAACTCCACACAGACAGTGACCTGAGCCGGGAATCGAACCCGGGACCCTGGAGCTGTGAAGCAGCAGTGCTAACCACTGCGCTACCATGCCGCCCAATGGACAAGGACGAGTGTTGTCCTAAGGGTAGTGTGCTAAATTGGGGGAAGGCTAACTATAGCCGGATTAGGCAGGAATTGGTGGCCGTTGATTGGGAGAGGCTGTTTGGGGGTAAGTCCACGTCTGGCATGTGGGAGTCTTTTAAGGAACAATTGATAAGGCTGCAGGATAGGCATGTGCCTGTAAAAAGGAAGGATAGGAAAGGTAGGATTCGAGAGCCGTGGATAACCAGGGAAATTGAGGATCTGATCAAAACGAAAAGAGAGGCATACGTTAGGTCCAGGCAACTGAAAACAGATGGAGCTCTGGAGGAATAGAGAGAGAGTAGGAAAGAACTCAAACGGGGAGTTAGAAGGGCAAAAAGAGGTCACGAAATATTCTTGGCAGACAGGATTAAGGAGAATCCTGAGGCATTTTATTCATATGTTAGGAACAAAAGAGTTGTCAGGGAAAAAGTCGGACCTCTCAGGAACAAAGAGGGGAACTATGCTGAGAACCCAAGGGAATAGGGGAGATCCTAAATGAATACTTTGCATCGGTATTCACAAAGGAGAGGGACTTGTTGACTGGGAGTGTCTCAGAGGGAGGTGTTGACCCGTTAGAGAGAATCTCCGTTACAAGGGAGGAACTGTTAGGTTTTTTAGCTAACATTAAAACTGACAAATCCCCAGGGCCTGATGGCATCTATCCTAGACTGCTCAGGGAGACAAGAGATGTAATTGCTGGGCCTCTGACGGAAATCTTTGTCTCTTCATTGGACACAGGTGAGGTCCCCGAGGATTGGAGGATAGCGAATGTGGTACCGTTATTTAAGAAGGGTAGCAGGGATAACCTGGATAATTATAGGTCAGTGAGCTTGATGTCCGTGGTAAGGAAGTTGTTGGAGAGGATTCTTAGAGACAGGATGTATGCGCATTTAGAACGGAACAATCTCATTAGTGACAGACAGCATGGTTTTGTAAGAGGGAGGCCTTACAAATTTGTTGGAGTTTTTTGAGGAAGTGACAAAAACGGTTGACGAAGGAAGGGCCGTGGATGTCGTCTATATGGATTTCAGTAAGGCATTTGACAAAGTTCCTCATGGCAGGTTGGTTAAGAAGGTTAAGGCTCATGGGATACAAGGAGAAATGGCTAGATGGGTAGAAAACTGGCTTGGCCACAGGAGGCAGAGGGTAGTGGTCGAAGGGTCTTTTTCCGGCTGGAGGTCTGTGACCAGTGGTGTTCCGCAGGGCTCTGTACTGGGACCTCTGCTATTTGTGATATATATAAATGATTTGGAAGAAGGTGTAACTGGTGTTATCAGCAAGTTTGCGGATGACACGAAGATGGCTGGACTTGTGGATAGCGATGAACATTGTCGGGCAATACAGCAGGATATAGATAGGCTGGAAAATTGGGCGGAGAAATGGCAGATGGAATTTAATCCAGATAAATACGAAGTGATGCATTTTGGAAGAACTAATGTAGGGAGGAGTTATACAATAAATGGCAGAGTCATCAAGAGTATAGAAACACAGAGGGACCTAGGTGTGCAAGTCCACAAATCCTTGAAGGTGGCAGCACAGGTGGAGAAGGTGGTGAAGAAGGCATATGGTATGCTTGCCTTTATAGGACGGGGTATAGAGTATAAAAGCTGGAATCTGATGATGCAGCTGTATAGAACGCTGGTTAGGCCACATTTGGAATACTGCGTCCAGTTCTGGTCGCCGCACTACCAGAAGGAGGTGGAGGCTTTAGAGAGAGTGCAGAGAAGGTTTACCAGGATGTTGCCTGGTATGGAGGGTCTTAGCTATGAGGAGAGATTGGGTAAACTGGGCTTGTTCTCCCTGGAAAGACGGAGAATGAGGGGAGACCTAATAGAGGTGTACAAAATTATGAAGGGTATAGATAGGGTAAACAGTGGGAAGCTTTTTCCCAGGTCGGAGGCGACGATCACGAGGGGTCATGAGAAGACCTTGGCGGGTAAGATTAAGGAGAATCCCAAGGCTTTCTACAAATATGTCAAGAGTAAAAGGATGAGATGTGAAGGCATAGGACCCTTAAAAGGTGAAGGGGGAAAAGTTTGTGCGGAACCGTTAGAAATGGCGGAGGTGCTTAATGAATACTTTACCTCGGTATTCACGGTGGAAAGGGATCTGGGTGGTTGTACTGCTGGTTGGCGGTGGACAGAAAGGATCGAGCATGTGGACATAAAGAAAGAGGATGTGTTGGAACTATTGAATGGCATCAAGGTTGGTAAGTCGCCGGGACCGGATGGGATGTACCCCAGGTTACTGTGGGAGGCGAGGGAGGAGATTGCGGAGCCTTTGGCGATGATCTTTGCATCGTCGATGGAGACGGGAGAGGTTCCGGAGGATTGGAGGATTGCAGATGTGGTCCCTATATTCAAGAAAGGGAACAGGGACAGCCCGGGAAATTACCGACCGGTGAGTCTAACCTCAGTGGTTGGTAAGTTGATGGAGAGGATCCTGAGAGACAGGATTTATGATCATCTAGAGAAGTTTAGTATGATCAAAAGTAGTCAGCACGGCTTTGTCAAGGGCAGGTCGTGCCTTACGAGCCTGGTTGAGTTCTTTGAAAATGTGACCAAACACATTGACGAAGGAAGAGCGGTGGATGTGGTCTATCTGGACTTCAGCAAGGCGTTCGATAAGGTCCCCCATGCAAGACTTCTTGAGAAAGTGAGAGGGCATGGGATCCAAGGGGCTGTTGCCTTGTGGATCCAGAACTGGCTTGCCTGCAGAAGGCAGAGAGTGGCTGTGGAGGGGTCTTTCTCTGCATGGAGGTCAGTGACCAGTGGAGTGCCCCAGGGATCTGTTCTGGGACCCTTGCTGTTTGTCATTTTCATAAATGACCTGGATGAGGAAGTGGAGGGATGGGTTGGTAAGTTTGCTGACGACACCAAGGTAGGTGGTGTTGTGGATAGTTTGGAGGGATGTCAGAAGTTGCAGCGAGACATAGATAGAATGCAAGACTGGGCGGAGAAGTGGCAGATGGACTTCAACCCGGATAAGTGTGTAGTGATCCATTTTGGCAGATCCAATGGGATGAAGCAGCAGTATAATATGAAGGGTACCATTCTTAGCAGTGTAGAGGATCAGAAGGACCTTGGGGTCCGGGTCCATAGGACTCTTAAATCGGCCTCGCAGGTGGAGGATGCGGTCAAGAAGGCGTACGGCGTACTGGCCTTCATTAATCGAGGGATTGAGTTTAGGAGTCGGGAGATAATGCTGCAGCTTTATAGGACCCTGGTTAGACCCCACTTGGAGTACTGCGCGCAGTTCTGGTCACCTCATTACAGGAAAGATGTTGAAGCCATTGAAAGGGTGCAGAGGAGATTTACAAGGATGTTGCCTGGATTGGGGGGCATGCCTTATGAGGATAGGTTGAGGGAGCTTGGTCTCTTCTCCCTGGAGAGACGAAGGATGAGAGGTGACCTGATAGAGGTTTACAAGATGTTGAGAGGTCTGGATAGGGTAGACTCTCAGAGGCTATTTCCAAGGGCTGAAATGGTTGCTACGAGAGGACACAGGTTTAAGATGCTGGGGGGTAGGTACAGAGGAGATGTCAGGGGTAAGTTTTTCACTCAGAGGGTGGTGGGTGAGTGGAATTGGCTGACGTCGGTGGTGGTGGAGGCAAACTCGTTGGGGTCTTTTAAGAGACTTCTGGATGAGTACATGGGATTTAATGGGATTGAGGGCTATAGATAGGCCTAGAGGTAGGGATATGATCAGCGCAACTTGTGGGCCGAAGGGCCTGTTTGTGCTGTGGCTTTCTATGTTCTATGTTCTATGTTACGGGCTCAAGGTGAGAGGGGTGAGGTATAACTCGGATATCAGAGGGACGTTTTTGACACAGAGGGTGGTGGGGGCCTGGAATGCGCTGCCAAGTAGGGTGATGGAGGCAGACACGCTGACATCGTTTAAGACTTACCTGGATCGTCACATGAGCAGTCTGGGAATGGAGGGATACAAACGAATGGTCTAGTTGGACCAAGGAGCGGCACAGGCTTGGAGGGCCGAAGGGCCTGTTTCCTGTGCTGTACTGTTCTTTGATCTTTGTTCTTTGTTCTTAACTCCTGTATTCAATGTTCTGACCAATGAAACCAAGCATGCTGAATGCCTTCTTCACCACTCTGTCCACCTGTGACTCCACTTTCAAGGAGCTATGAACATGCACTCCTCGATTTCTTTGTTCTATAACTCTCCCCAACACCCTACCATTAACTGAGTAAGTCCTGCCCTGGTTCAATCTACCAAAATGCATCACCTCGCATTTGTCTAAATTAAACTCCATCTGCCATTCGTCAGCCAACTGGTCCAATTGATCAAGATCCCGTTGCAATTGGAGATAACTTTCTTCACTGTCCACTATGCCACCAATCTTGGCATCGTCTGTTGGGGGTAGTGTGTTAAAGTGGATTGGGGACTGGCTATCCGACAGGAAGCAAAGAGTCGGAATAAATGGGTGTTTTTCCGGTTGGAGGAAGGTAACTAGTGGCGTGCCGCAGGGATCGGTACTCGGGCCGCAACTGTTTACCATTTATATAGATGATCTGGAGGAGGGGACGGAGTGTAGGGTAACGAAGTTTGCAGACGACACAAAGATAAGTGGAAAAGTGAATCGTGTGGAGGACGGAGAAGATCTGCAGAGAGATTTGGAAAGGCTGAGTGAGTGGGCGAGGATATGGCAAATGGAGTATAACGTTGATAAATGCGAGGTTATACACCTTGGAGGAAATAATAACAAATGGGATTACTATCTCAATGGAAACAAATTAAAACATGCTACCGTGCAAAGGGACCTGGGGGTCCTTGTGCATGAGACGCAAAAGCCCAGTCTGCAGGTACAACAGGTGATCAAGGAGGCAAATGGGATGTTGGCCTATATTGCGAGGGGGATAGAATATAAAAGCAGGGATGTCTTGATGCACCTGTACAGGGCATTGGTGAGGCCGCAGCTGGAATACTGTGTGCAGTATTGGTCCCCTTATATGAGGAAGGATATATTGGCATTGGAGGGAGTGCAGAGAAGGTTCACCAGGTTGATACCAGAGATGAGGGGTTTGGATTATGAGGAGAGGCTGAGGAGATTGGGTTTGTACTCGTTGGAGTTTAGAAGGATGAGGGGGGATCTTATGGAGACTTATAAGATAATGCGGGGGCTGGATAGGGTGGAGGCGGAGAGATTCTTTCCACTTAGTAAGGAAGTTAAAACTAGAGGACACAGTCTCAAAATAAAGGGGGGTCGGTTTAAGACAGAGTTGAGGAGGAACTTCTTCTCCCAGAGGGTGGTGAATCTCTGGAATTCTCTGCCCACTGAGGTGGTGGAGGCTACCTCGCTGAATATGTTTAAAGCGCGGATGGATGGATTCCTGATCGGTAAGGGAATTAAGGGTTATGGGGATCAGGCGGGTAAGTGGTACTGATCCACGTCAGATCAGCCATGATCTTATTGAATGGCGGGGCAGGCTCGAGGGGCTAGATGGCCTACTCCTGCTCCTATTTCTTATGTTCTTATGTTCTTATGTCTGCAAACTTACTAATCATGCCTCCTATATTCTCATCCAAATCATGAATATAAATGGCAAATAACAGTGGACCCAGCACTGATCCCAGAGGCAAACCGCTGGTCACAGGCCTCCAGTTTGAAAAACAACCCTCTACAACCACCCTCTGGCTTCTGTCAAGAAGCCAATTTTGTATCCATTTAGCTACCTCACCCTGGATCCTGTGAGATTTAACCTTATGCAACAACCTACCATGCGGTACCTTGTCCAAGGCCTTGCTAAAGTCCATGTAGACAACATCAACTGCACTGCCCTCATCGACCTTCTTGGTTACCCCTTCAAAAACCTCAATCAAATTTGTGAGACATGATTTTCCACTCACAAAGCCATGCTGACTGTCCCTAATCAGTCCTTGTGTCTCTAAATGCCTGTAGATCCTGTCTCTCAAAATACCTTCCAACAATTTATCCACCACAGATGTGAGGCTCACTGGCCTGTAGTTCCCAGGCTTTTCCCTGCAGCCCTTTTTAAATAAAGGCACAACATTTGCCACTTTCCAATCTTCAGGCCCTCACCCGTGACTATCGATGATTCAAATATCTCGGCTAGGGGACCCGCAATTTCCTCCCTAGCCTCCCACAATGTCCTGGGATCCACTTCATCAGGTCCCGGGGATTTATCTACCTTGATGCGCTTTAAGACTACCAGCACCTCTTTCTCTACCCCGCTCTCTCCCCATAGCCCTTTATCAATCCCCAAACTAATCCCACTGCCCCGCTCTCTCCCCATAGTCCTGTATCAATCCCCAAACTAATCCAACTGCCCCGCTCTCTCCCCATCGTCCTGAATCAATCCCCAAACTAATCCAACTGCCCCGCTCTCTCCCCAAATCCCTGCATCAATCCCCAAACTAATCCCACTGCCCCGCCCTCTCCCCAAATCCCTGCATCAATCCCCAAACTAATCCCACTGCCCCGCTCTCTCCCCAAATCCCTGCATCAATCCCCAAACCAATCCCACTGCCCTGCTCTCTCCCCATAGCCCTGCATCAATCCCCAAACAAATCCAATCGCGTTGCTCTCTCCCCATAGCCCTGCATCAATCCCCAAACTAATCCCACTGCCCCGCTGTCTCCCCATAGCCCTGTATCAATCCCCAAACTAATCCCACTGCCCCGCTGTCTCCCCATAGCCCTGTATCAATCTCAAACTAATCCCACTGCCCTGCTCTCCCCCCATAGCCCTGAATCAATCCCAAACTAATCCCACTGCCTTGCTCTCTCCCCATAGCCCTGGATCAATCCCCAAACTAATCCCACTGTCCCGCTGTCTCCCCATAGCCCTGTATCAATCCCCAAACTAATCCCAATGTCCCACTCTCTCCCCATAGGTTTGTATCAATCCCAAACTAATCCCACTGTCCCGCTCTCCCCATAGCCCTGTATCAATCCCCAAACTAATCCCAATGTCCCACTCTCTCCCCATAGCTCTGTATCAATCCCAAACTAATCTCACTGCCCTGCTCTCACCCGTAGCCCTGTACCAATCTCCAAATTGATCCCACTGTCCCGCTCTCTCCCCATAGCCCACTAAACCCTAATACTAATCATAACCCCTAACCCATAACGTTTCTTTATACCCCGTGCACGTTGAGTCTATGAGGAAGTGTAGTAAAGGCTCTGAGAGAAATTGGCCATTTCCATTCACTTACCAGGACGTGGTCAGTGGCCCCATTGACCAGAGTAATTTCAGCCCCATAGACTGAGAGGTGAACGAATCTGACCCAGGACACTGTCCTGCCCCCACGGTTTTCATTCTTCCCTTCTATCCTGTAAGGCGGTAACCCGCTCTCAGCCTGGCACAGCTCCGACAGGACATAGGCGCATGTGCCCTGGAAGTGGAAGAGCTTCCCATCAAAGGTCAGGTAGTGGGGGTCCCCGAATATGGTGCAGGTCTGAATGGAGATGGGCTTGCAGGCGTAAAAGAAGGAGGAGGACAGGCAGAGTTCGGAAGGAGCACACGCTCCAGCCTGGCACGCCAGCGAGTTGTTGCTCACACATGTACATTTACTTTCACAGGTGGAGTTTGTCCAGAAGGTATCATCTTGCCGAATAAATCTCCCTGTAAGAGGAACAATTACACATTAGAGATAAACACTAAGTGGCCTTTGCAGCTTCCCCATGATTGCATTGTCACTGAATCACTCCCTGGCAATAACCTGCTTCCTCTGATGTGTACAGAACCTTTCAGAGCATTAACACAGAACCCGGAAGAATACAGCACAGGAACAGGCCCTTCGGCCCATTACAGCACAGGAACAGGCCCTTCGGCCCATTACAGCACAGGAAAGGCCCTTTGGCCCATTACAGCACAGGAAGAGGCCCTTCGGCCCATTACAGCACAGGAACAGGCCCTTCGGCCCATTACAGCACAGGAAGAGGCCCTTCGGCCCATTACAGCACAGGAACAGGCCCTTCGGCCCATTACAGCACAGGAAGAGGCCCTTCGGCCCATTACAGCACAGGAAGAGGCCCTTCGGCCCATTACAGCACAGGAACAGGCTCTGCGGCCCATTACAGCACAGGAACAGGCTCTGCGGCCCATTACAGCACAGGAACAGGCTCTGCGGCCCATTACAGCACAGGAACAGGCTCTGCGGCCCATTACAGCACAGGAACAGGCTCTGCGGCCCATTACAGCACAGGAACAGGCTCTGCGGCCCATTACAGCACAGGAACAGGCTCTGCGGCCCATTACAGCACAGGAACAGGCCCCTCAGCCCATTACAGCACAGGAACAGGCCCTTCAGCCCATTACAGCACAGGAACAGGCCCTTCGGCCCATTACAGCACAGGGACAGGCCCTTCGGCCCATTACAGCACAGGAACAGGCTCTGCGGCCCATTACAGCACAGGAACAGGCCCTTCGGCCCATTACAGCACAGGAACAGGCCCTTCGGCCCATTACAGCACAGGAACAGGCCCTTCGGCCCATTACAGCACAGGAACAGGCCCTTCGGCCCATTACAGCACAGGAACAGACCCTTCAGCCCATTACAGCACAGGAACAGGCCCTTCAGCCCATTACAGCACAGGGACAGGCTCTTCGGCCCACAATGCTGTACTGAACATGATGCCAAATTAAACTATTCCCTTCCGCCTGCCCTTGCTCCCTATCCCTCTGTTCCTCGCATTTTCCTGTCCTTATCTAAACACCCCTATCGTATCCGCCTCCACCACCACCCCCGGCAGCGCGTTCCGGACACCAACCACTCTCTGTGTAATAAACCTGCCCCTCACATCTCCTCTGAACTTTTCCCCTCTCACCTCAAGCCCGTGCCCCCGAGTATTCGACATTTCAACTCCTGGGGGAAAGATTCTGATTGTCAACCCTATCTACACCCCTCAGAATTTTATATTCTTCTATCCGGTCCCCCCTCAGCCTCCGCCGCTCCAGAGAAAACAACCCGAGTTTGTCCAGCCGCTCCTTATCACCCAGACCCTCTAATCCAGGCAGCATCCGGGTAAACCTCTCCTCCACCCTCTCCAAAGCCTCCCCATCCTTCCTGTAATGTGGCGACCAGAACTGAACACAATTCTCTCGGTGCGGCCTAACGAAAGTTTTATAAAGCTGCAGCATGACATCCTGACTCTTGTGCTCAATGCCCCAACCATTAAAGGCAAGCATGCCACACGCTTCTCTACCTCCCTGTCTACTTGTGTGGTCACTTTCAGGGAGCTGTGGACTTGAACCCCGAGATCCCTCTGGATCATGCAGAGGAAAAAGGTCTTTAGTTTAGAGCGGCACCATGTGTCGGCACAGGGTTGGTGGGCCGAAGGGCCTGTTTCTGTGCTGTACTGTTTATTCACAGGTGTTCCTCGCCAATGAAAGCATTTACTTCCCATTCCTAGTGAGCTGAGTGACTTGCGGAGCTGTTCCGTACACTGAAGCATCAGGAATGCTGTAGCGTGTGTGCGGGTGCGTGTAGGCCAGGCTGGGTAAGGATGGCAGATTCCCTTCCCGAAAGGACATTATTCCCAGCAATCTGAGAACCCATAAAAACGCCAGAAATAGAAGCAGGAATAAGGCCATTCAGCCCTTCCAGCCTGCCCTGTCATTCAATAATGACCAGGACTGATCTACGCTGGGCCTCAACCCCTTTTCTGCGCCATTTCCCCGTTGCCCTCCGTTCCTCGATCTATCAAATATGTGCTCACCTCCACTGTAAAATGATGCAGCCTTCAGCAGCCTTTGGGGCAGAGAGTCCCAGAGGTTCAGCCACCCTCTGTGAGAAGACATTTACCCACCTCACGGCCTTTATCTTGCTGCAATGTTCCCTGTTCCAGACTCTCCCACTGGTGACAACACCTCACCCTGGCCACCCTGCCCAGCCCCCTCAGCACCTTATCTATTTGAATAAGGTCACCCCTCACTCTGCTAAACTCCGAGGTGGAGATGCCGGCGTTGGACTGGGGTAAACACAGTAAGAAGTTTAACAACACCAGGTTAAAGTCCAACAGGTTTATTTGGTAGCAAAAGCCACACAAGCTTTCGAGGCTCTGAGCCCCTTCTTCAGGTGAGTGGGAATTCTGTTCACAAACAGAACTTATAAGACACAGACTCAATTTACATGAATAATGGTTGGAATGCGAATACTTACAACTAATCCAGTCTTTAAGAAACAAAACAATGGGAGTGGAGAGAGCATCAAGACAGGCTAAAAAGATGTGTATTGTCTCCAGACAAGACAGCCAGTGAAACTCTGCAGGTCCACGCAACTGTGGGAGTTACAAATAGTGTGACATAAATTCTGATTCTAGGATCGCATGATAAAGACTCAGGAGGAAAAAAGCAGAAATATTTATGTGAAATAGTGTGACATAAACCCAATATCCCGGTTGAGGCCGTCCTTGTGTGTGCGGAACCTGGCTATCAGTTTCTGCTCCGCGACTCTGCGCTGTCGTGTGTCGCGAAGGCCGCCTTGGAGAACGCTTACCCGAATATCAGAGGCCGAATGCCCGTGACCGCTGAAGTGCTCCCCAACAGGAAGAGAACAGTCTTGCCTGGTGATTGTCGAGCGGTGTTCATTCATGCCTCTGATATTCGGGTAAGCGTTCTCCAAGGCGGCCTTCGCGACACACGACAGCGCAGAGTCGCTGAGCAGAAACTGATAGCCAGGTTCCGCACACACAAGGACGGCCTCAACCGGGATATTGGGTTTATGTCACACTATTTCACATAAATATTTCTGCTTTTTTCCTCCTGAGTCTTTATCATGCGATCCTAGAATCAGAATTTATGTCACACTATTTGTAACTCCCACAGTTGCGTGGACCTGCAGAGTTTCACTGGCTGTCTTGTCTGGAGACAATACACATCTTTTTAGCCTGTCTTGATGCTCTCTCCACTCCCATTGTTTTGTTTCTTAAAGACTGGATTAGTTGTAAGTATTCGCATTCCAACCATTATTCATGTAAATTGAGTCTGTGTCTTATAAGTTCTGTTTGTGAACAGAATTCCCACTCACCTGAAGAAGGGGCTCAGAGCCTCGAAAGCTTGTGTGGCTTTTGCTACCAAATAAACCTGTTGGACTTTAACCTGGTGTTGTTAAACTTCTAACTCCGAGGAATACAGAGGCAGGCTATTGAGATGCGCTGAAATTGAAGCTTGCTTCCTGTTGGGGGGTTCTGGCCAATTCGCTGTTTAATGTTGGGTTTTTATCAGGGCCTTATGATAGTTACCATTGTAGATGCAGCCTCCCAACACACTGAACATGTCAGTTCTGAACACCCAGCAGCCAGGCTGCTGCACGTTGCTGGTGGAATCAATGTTTATTATCTCTGATGTTTGTGATCCTGGGATGCTGAAATAATGCGTGGAGCCGCCACTGTTAAAACCAGCCTAGATGGTGACAAAATAACCACATTTCATTGAATAGTTTGTTAGGTATGATCGTTAGCTAATTGGGTCCCTCTGGAGTTACTCAGGTTGCTAGCAATATGTACCATGGGATTGTTTATTCAGAGGGGAACTGATTACTAACGGAGGGAGCATGTGATTCAGTTGGACAATAGTGAGACCACATCTGGCACATTGAGTACAGTATTGGTCTCCTTAGAATCATAGAATCCCTACAGTGCAGAAGGAGGCCATTCAGCCCATCGAGTCTGCACCGACTCTCCGACAGAGCATCCCACACATGCCGCCCGCCCTATCCCCGTGCTGGGATTCGAACCTGGGTCCCCAGAGCATCACCTTGGCTCTCTGACTTACTAGTCTAATGACAATCCCACTCTGCCACTGCCTCCCCTCAGCACGGGGCAGTGTTTGATCAGTGATTAGTTGAGGCAGGAGAGTGTTCCAGGTAGTTTGTAATGAATAGGTGAGAGATTATTGTCACAGGGTGCATTACTGGTCAGTATTGACTGGGAAACATGGGTTCCTCTCGGTCTGCTGTTGGTTAGGGAGCAGGAGGCAGTGACCGAGTGATTGCTGGTGGAGCCAGTGCCTTCAATCCTCCCAGTGTTTAACTGGGAATATGTTCACCAGTGCGGTGCAGGGCAGGTCAGAAGTAGCAGTGTGGGGAAGAGGGTGGGGGGAGTGGGGATTTGGAGCTGGGAGAGAGGATGCCAGGGAGCTGGGCGGTTGGGAATTGGATGGAGATGGAAGGTCCCAGTGAATATGTCCAAGCAGATGATGTTAAGGTAAAAGGGGGAAAGTTTAAAGGAGATGAGAGAGGCAGGTTTTTACACAGAGGGTGGTAAGTGCCTGGAATGCGCTGCCACAGGAGGGGGTAGAAGCAGATACAATAGCAATGTTTAAGAGGCATCTCGACAGATACAAGAATGGGCAGCGAATAGAGGGATAGGGACCGCATAGAGGCAAAAGGTCTGTAGTTTAGAAAGGTGTCATGTGTCAGCACAGTCTTGGTGGGTGAAGGGCCTGTTCCTGTGCTGTACTGCTCTTTGTTCTGAGCCAATGACTCTAATTGAAGACGGCACTGGGAGGTTTGCAGAATGCCGGAAGTTCTGGTTCTGTCAGTTTCCCGTCTTCCCAGATGTAAATTTCCAGGTCACGGAGGGAAAGGGGAAAAGGTCAAGCCGGCAAACCGGGACTTACCTGTGCGGCCGTCCCCCCGAGTCCAGTCTGAGCGCTGCCGCCACTCGCAGTCCCGGTTGTCCACTGGATGTCCCCATAGTTGAGAATAATGAAGGATTGGAATCCATTGGTGATTAGCACGGTCTGGAAACTGTTAACCTGGAATGGAAATGATTCTGGGATTGAGAAGAGCAGAAGTATCAGAGAATCATAGAAACCCTACAGTGCAGAAAGAGGCCATTCGGCCCATCGAGTCTGCACCAACCACAATCCCACCCAGGCCCTACCCCCATATCCCGACATATTTACCCACTAATCTACACATCTCAGGACACTAAGGGGCAATTTAGCATGGCCAATCAACCTAACCCGCACATCTTTGGACTGTGGGAGGAAACCGAAGCACCCAGAGGAAACCCATGCAGATACGGGGAGAATGTGCAAACTCCACACAGACAGTGACCCAAGCCAGGAATCGAACCCAAGTCCCTGGAGCTGTGAAGCAGCAGTGCTAACCACTGTGCTACCGTGCAGTAATTCCGTATAAGACCATAAGACTATAAGATATAGGAATAGAATGAGGCCACTCGGCCCATCGAGTCTGTTCTGCCATCCAATCATGGCTGATATTTTTCTCATCTCCATTCTCCTGCCTTTTCCCCATAACCCCTGATCCCCTTATTAATCAAGAACCGATCTATCTCTGTCTTAAAGACACTCAATGACCTGGCCTCCACAGCCTTCTGCGGCAAAGAGTTCCACAGATTCACCACTCTCTGGCTGAAGAAATTCCTCCTCATCTCTGTTTTAAAGGATCGTCCCTTTAGCCTGAGGTTGTGCCCTCTGGTTCTAGTTTTTCCTACCAGTGGAAACATCCTCTCCACGTCCACTCTATCCAGGCCTCGCTTCTCCAGCCTCATTTTCCAGTGGTCCAATGGCTATTTTTGCCTCTCTCTTACCTTTTATATGTTGAAAAAAACTCTTCCCATCTTCTTTTATATTACTAGTGAAGTGGGGAAAACCATAAAGATGGGTACCTGACACATAAAATGGCTGCCTGGCACATAAACAGTCACCTGGGAAAGAGACATTAAACAGGCACTGACTTTTAGTGCAGACAGCTACTTGAAATTAAAACATGAAGGACAGACAGTTATTTAAAGTTAAACATGCAGAGAACAAATACTACAGGAAGCAGCCAGGGCTTGAGACACTTTAAGATAAGGATAATAGGGTCTGATAAAGAGATTAGCCACAGATGGGAATGGGAATACATAAATGCAGGAAAACCAATTACTGTATGGATAGACCAAAACTAAAGTCATTGATAAATCACTGAGAGGAAATGTACCCATTCTATGAAACAACGCGATGTTAAAAGCCAATGTCTGTATATGTCTGGCTGTAACGATGTGTTAAACTATCGATCCTACTCAGCTATAACGATGTGTTAAATGGCTAATGTCCGGGCTATCCATTGTCTGAAAAGTATAAAAATGAAGCACTCCTATTGTATCATTGAGAGAAGGGAGCTGCCTGGTGTACTGCGGAGTGCCAGCGCCTTTCTCCACAAAGCTTCGTCAAATAAAACTGTATTGTTGAAACCTCCAAGTCTGACTCCGAAGTGGCAATTTTCCCACAACACAAGCTAGCTTACACTCATATTTCATCCTCTCCCGCCTTATTGCTTTTTCAGTTGTCCTCTGCTCGCTTTTAAAGGCTTCCCAATCCTCTGTTTTCCCACTAATCCTCGCCACTTTGTCTGCTTTTTCTTTTGCTTTTATGCTGTCCTTGACTTCCCTCGTCAGCCGTGGATGCCCCGTCCTCCCTGTGGCATGTTTCCTCCTCCTTGGGATGGATTTCTACATAACTAACTAACCGAACGTTAGCCAGGTGCCTGTACCAGCTGGGTGGACATTCCACAGACAGCGGATCACCAGTGCTGTACCCATCAGTGATTAACCTTTCACTTTGACAGTCTCTTTCCGATTCCTGTGGACAACTCATTGGAATGTGTATCTATGGAGTGATTATTTCCTGCCCTGGTTCAGTGGGTAACACAGAGGAACAGGAGGAGGCCATTCAGCCCCTCGAGCCTGTTACACAGGAACAGGAGGAGGCCATTCAGCCCCTCGAGCCTGTTACACAGGAACAGGAGGAGGCCATTCAGCCCCTCGAGCCTGTTACACAGGAACAGGAGGAGGCCATTCAGCCCCTCGAGCCGATTACACAGGAACAGGAGGAGGCCATTCGGCCCCTCGAGCCTGTTCTGCTATTCATTACAATCAGAGCTGCTCTGTGGTCTGACTTTATATTGCTGCCTCTGGTCCAGATCCCTGAACACCTCAATAACAATAATTGATCTCAGATTGCAAATTAACAACTGTTCCAGCAGCGACTGCTGTTTGTGGGGGTGAATTCCAATCCTCTCCCACCCTGTGTGTGTCCAAGCTGCTTCTCAATTTCGCTCCTGAAGGCTCTGTAATATTTAGACAATGTCCCCAAGTTCCAGAATCTCCAACCAGTGGGAATAGTTTCTCTTTATCGCCTCTGACTTTTCCTGCTAATATCTCAAAGATCAGATCACCCCTTAACCTTCGAAATACCAGAAATAATAGGTCTGCTTTTTATCATCTCTGCTCAGAATTTAACTCCGGAATTCCAGCTATCATTCTTGTGAACCTACGCTGCACTCCCTCCAAGACCAATATACCTGTCCTCAGGTGTGATGCCCAGATCTGCTGACAGTGGTTCCAAAGTGGCACAGTGGTTAACGCTGCTGTCTCACAGCGCCAGGGACCCGGGTTCGATTCCCAGGGGCACGGTGACACAGTGGTTAGCGCTGCTGCCTCACAGCGCCAGGGACCCGGGTTCCATTCCCAGGGGCACGGTGACACAGTGGTTAGCACTGCTGCCTCACAGCGCCAGGGACCCGGGTTCAATTCCCGGGGGCACGGTGACACAGTGGCTAGCGCTGCTGCCTCACAGCGCCAGGGACCCGGGTTCCATTCCCGGGGGCACGGTGACACAGTGGTTAGTGCTGCTGCCTCACAGCCCCAGGGACCCGGGTTCGATTCCCGGCTTGGGTCACTGGCTGTGTGGAGTTTGCACATTCTCCCCGTGTCTGCCTGGGTTTCCTCCGGGTGCTCCGGTTTCCTCCCACACTCCAACGATATGTGGGTTAGGTGGATTGGCCATGGTAAATTGCCCCTTCATGTCAGGGGGACCAGCTAGGGTAAATGCATAGGATTGTGGGGGTGGGATGTGGTCGGTGCAGACTCGATGGGCTGAATGGCCTCCTTCTGCACTGTGGGATTGTAAGTGGGATCTTGTACAGCTGGCAAAGGGTCATCCAGACTCGAAACATTGGCTCTATTCTCTCTCCACAGATGCTGTCAGACCCGCTGAGATTTTCCAGCATTTTCTGTTTTGGTTTCAGATTCCAGCATCCGGAGTAATTTGCCTTTATCTCAGTGAACCAGGTGGGTTTTTCCGACAATCGACAATGGTTTCATGGTCATCAGTAGATTCTTAATTCCACATATTTTTTATTGAATTCAAATTCCACCATTTGCCGCGGCGGGATTCGAACCCGGGTCCCAAGAACATTAGCTGAGTTCCTGGATTAAGTGTCTAGCGATAATACCACTAGGCCACCACCTCCCCTGTAACTCTGAGGATAGATTGGAGAGGTTGGGACTGTTTTCCTTGGAGAGAAAGTGGCCGAGAGGAGATGTGATTGAGGGATTCAGGATCCGGAGGGATAGGGACAGATAAACAGTGAGAAAGTGTTCCCACTCTATCCCGCATGACGAACTGAAGGAATTGAAAATAATTGGCAAAAAGAGTAAAATAATTGGCAAAAAGAGTAATGAATTATTTTACACTCAGAGAGTGGTTGGAGTCTGGAACTAACTTCTTGAGAGGTAGGTTCAATCAAGGAATTCAAAAGGGATTTGGATTGTTACCTGAAAGGGAAGGATGTGCACGGATACGGGGATTAAGGCAGGGGAGTGCGAGCGGATAGAATGCTCCTTCAGAGAGTTAGTACAGTCTCATAGAATCATAGAATCCCTCCAGTGCAGAAGAAGCCATTCGACCCATAGTCTTCACTGACTCTCTGACCGAGTACCCTATCCAGACCCTCTCCTCCATCCTATCCCCATAACCCCACACATTTCCCAAATCCACCCAAACTGCACATCTTTGGACTCAATGGGCCAAATGGCCTCCTTCTGCATTGTAATGATTCTATGATCTTCCTGTGGCCAGCGCGGTGGCACAGTGGTTAGCACTGCTGCCTCACAGCGCCAGGGACCCAGGTTCGATTCCCGGCTTGGGTCACTGTCTGTGCGGAGTCTGCACGTTTTCCCCGTTTCCTCCGGGTGCTCCGGTTTCCTCCCACACTCCAAAGACGTGCTGGTTAGGGTGCATTGGCCATGCTAAATTGTCCCTCAGTGTACCTGGACAGGCGCCGGAGTGTGGCGACTAGGAGATTTTCACAGTAACTTCATTGCAGTGTTAATGTAAGCCTACTTGTGACGAATAAATAAACTTTATTGAATCAGTTTCCGTCGCCTTTTCAGGTAGCGCCTTCCAGATCACAAGAACTCCAAAGATGTGTGGGTTAGGTGGATTGGCCGTGCTAAATTGCCCTTAGTGTCAGGGGGATGAGCAGGGTAAATATGCGGGGTTATGGGGATAGGGTCTGGGAGGGATTGTGGTCTGTGCAGACTCAATGGGCTGAATGGCCTCCTTCTGTACTGTAGGGATGATCTCAATATGATTTCCATCAAGATCTCTTTATCTTTTCCATCACTGCGATCAGTTATTTACAAATAGGAAGATTACACTTGCTAAGTTATCAGAGGACGCAGTGGCACTGTGACTGGAATAGTGACCTAGAGTAAGATCTGGGGACCCGGGTTCAAATCCCACCACAGCAGATGGTGACATTTGAATTCAAAGCCCAATGATGACCATGAAACCATCGTCAATTGCCATAAAAACCGGCTCAGTAATGTACTTCAGGGAAGGAAACCTGCCATCCTTGCTTGGTCTGGCCTACATGTGGTCAACTTTCAATTGCCCTCTGGAATGGAAGGCAGCTACAGGAGGGCAGTAAATGCTGGCCCAGCATTGGAAAGAATTCTACCTCCGAATATAATCTCAAAATAGCAAACATCCAATCAGATCATGAACTGTCGAGTAAATATAGAACATAGAACATAGAAACCCTACAGTGCAGAAGGAGGCCATTCGGCCCATCGAGTCTGCACCGACCACAATCCCACCCAGGCCCTACCTCCACATATTTTACCCGCTAATCCCTCTAACCTACGCATCCCAGGACTCTAAGGGACAATTTCCAACCTGGCCAATCAACCTAACCTGCACATCTTTGGACTGTGGGAGGAAACCGGAGCACCCGGAGGAAACCCACGCAGACACGAGGAGAATGTGCAAACTCCACACAGACAGTGACCCGAGCCGGGAATCGAACCCGGGACCCTGGAGCTGTGAAGCAGCAGTGCTAACCACTGTGCTACCGTGCCGCCCACTCACTCACCCCAACCAGATATATTGGTATTAACTTCACATTAACCTATCAAAGCGCAAACTCTCAATGTCTGGGCAAACCATTCTCACTGTGAAACTGGGGATTGGGGAGGGTATTTTGTAATCGATGGGCAGTCATTGAGAATACCTGGACCTGTTTACTTCATAAACGGGCGGCACGCTGGCACAGTGGTTAGCACTGCTGCCTCACAGCGCCAGGGACCCGGGTTCGATTCCGGCCTTGGGTCACTGTCAGTGTGGAATTTGTACATTCTCCCCGTGTCTGTGTGGGTTTCCTCCGGGTGCGTCGATATCCTTCCACAGTCCGAAAGTTGCGCTGGTCAGATGCACTGGCCATGCTAAATTGCCCCTTGGTGTCCAAAGATGAGCCGGTTAGGTTGTCTTTGGATGTCTCTGAATGGACAGAAAGCATTCTGAAGGGAGAGGGTGAACAGCCAGAGGTCGTGGTACATATTGGTACTAACGACATAGGCAGGAAGAGTGATGAGGTCCTGCACCAGCAGTTTAGGGAGTTCGGTAGAAAGTTAAAAAGCAGGATCTCTAGGGTTGTAATCTCAGGATTATTCCCTGTGCCACGTGCCAGTGAGGCTAGAAATAGGAAGATACACAGCTCAACACGTGGCTAATCAGCTGGTGTAGGAGGGAGGGTTTCAGATATCTGGACCATTGGGGTCTCTTCAGGGGCAGATGGGACCTGTACAAGAAGGACGGGTTGCATCTAAACTGGAGGGGCATAAATATTCTGGCCGGGAGGTTTGCTCGTGTCACACGGGAGGATTTAAACTAGTTTGGCAGGGGGGTGGGACCCAAAGCAAAGGTGAATTAGCTGAAGGGGAACGAGAGAGTAGGGCCAGTAAGACCCAGAGAAACAGCAGGCAGGGTGGGGTTGCTAATCAGAGAGGGTCTGGTGGACTGAAGTGCATTTGTTTCAATGCGAGAAGTGTAACAGGTAAGGCAGATGAACCTAGAGCTTGGATTAGTACTAGGAACTATGATGTTGTTGCTATTACAGAGACTTGGTTAAGGGAAGGACAGGATTGGCAGCTTAACATTCCAGGATACAGATGTTTCAGGCGTGATAGAGGGGGACGTAAAAGGGGTGGGGAGTTGCACTACTGGTTAAGGAGAATATCACAGCTGTACTGCGGGAGGACACCTCGGAGGGTTCATACAGCGAGGCAATATGGGTAAAGCTCAGGAATAGGAAGGGTGTAGTCACAATGTTGGGGGTTTACTATAGGCCACCCAACAGCCAGCGGGAGATTGAGGAACAGATGTGTCGGCAGATTCTGGCAAGGTGTAAAAGTAACAGGGTTGATGTGGTGGGAGATTTTAATTTCTCCTATATTGACTGGGACTCACTTAGTGCTCGGAGCGTGGATGGGGCAGAGTTTGTAAGGAGCATCCAGGAGGGCTTCCTGAAACAGTATGCAGATAGTCCAACTAGGGAAGGGGCCATACTGGACCTGGTATTGGGGAATGAGCCCGGCCAGGTGGTCAATGTTTCAGTCGGGGAGCAGTTCGGGAACAGTGACCACAATTCAGTAAGCTTTAAGGTACTGATGGATAAAGATAAGTGTCGTCCTCAAGTGAAGGTGCTAAATTGGGGCAAGGCTGATTACAACAATATTAGGCGGGAACTGAAGAATGTAGATTGGGGGCAGGTGTTTGAGGGCAAATCAACATCTGGCATGTGGGAGGCTTTCAAGTGTAAGTTGATAGGGATTCAGGACCGGCACATTCCTGTAAGGATGAAGAATAAGTATGGCAAGTTTTGGGAACCTTGGATAACGAGAGATATTGTGAGCCTAGTCAAAGAGAAAAAGGAAGCATTTGTCAAAGCTAGGAGGCTGGGAACACACAAAGCAAGTGTGGAATACAAGGAAAGTAGAAAGAAACTTAGTGAGATTGGGTAAACTGGGGATGTTCTCCCTGGAAAGACGGAGGTTGAGGGGCGACCTAATAGAGGTGTATAAAATTATGAAGGGCATAGATAGAGTGAACAGTTGGAAGCTTTTTCCCAGGTCAGAAATGACAAACACAAGGGGTCACAAGTTCAAGGTGAGGGGAGCAAGGTTCAACACAGATATGCGGGAGACGTATTTTACACAGAGGGTGGTGGGGGCCTGGAATGCACTCCCAAGCAAGGTGGTTGAGGCAGACACGCTGGGATCATTTAAGACTTATCTAGATAGTCACATGAACAGACTGGGAATAGAGGGATACAAACGGATGGTCTAGTTAGGAACACATGATCGGTGCAGGCTTGGAGGGCCGAAGGGCCTGTTCCTGTGCTGTATTGTTCTTTGCTCTTTGTTAAGCAAGGAGTAAGGAGGGCTAAAAGGAATCATGAAAAACCATTGGCCAGCAGGATTAAGGAAAATCCCGAGGCTTTTTATACATATATAAAGAGCAAGAGGGTAGCCAGGGAGAGGGTTGGCCCATTCAAGGACAAGGGAGGGAATCTATGGGTGGACCCAGAGGAAATGGGCGAGGTATTAAATGAGTACTTTGCGTCAGTATTCACCAAAGAGAAGGACTTGGTGGATGATGAGTCTGGGAAAGGATGTGTAGATAGTTTGAGTCATGTTGAGATCAAAAAGGCGGAGGTATTGGGGTTCTTGAGAAACATTAATGTAGACAAGTCTCCTGGACCTGATGGGATATACCCCAGAATACTGAGAGAGGCAAGGGAGGAAATTGCTGGGGCCTTGAGAGAAATCTTTGTATCCTCACTGGCTACAGGGGAGGTCCCAGAGGATTGGAGAATAGCCAATGTTGTTTCTTTGTTTAAGAAGGGTAGCAAGAATAATCCAGGTAATTACAGGCCGGTGAGCCTTACATCAGTGGGAGGAAAATTATTGGAGAGGATTCTTCGAAACAGGATTTATTCCCACTTGAAATAAGTGGATTATTAGTGAGAAGCAACATGGTTTTGTGAAGGGGAGGTCGTGTCTCACGAACTTGATCGAGTTTTTCGAGGAAGTGACGAAGATGATTGATGAGGGTAGGGCAGTGGATGTTGTCTACGTGGACTTCAGTAAGGCCTTTGACAAGGTTCCTCATGGCAGACTGGTGCAGAAGGTGAAGTCGCATGGGATCAGAGGTGAGCTGGCAAGGTGGATACAAAACTGGCTCGGTCAAAGAAGACAGAGGGTAGCAGTGGAAGGGTGCGTTTCTGAATGGAGGGCTGTGACAAGTGGTGTTCCTCAGGGATCAGTGCTGGGACCTTTGCTGTTTGTAATATATATATAAATGATTTGGAGGAAAATGTAACTGGATTGATTAGTAAGTTTGCGGACGACACAAAGGTTGGTGGATTTGCGGATAGCGATGAGGACCATCAGAGGATACAGCAGGATATAGATCAGTTGGAGACTTGGGCGGAGAGATGGCAGATGGAGTTTAATCCGGACAAATGTGAGGTAATGCATTTTGGAAGGTCTAATACAGATAGGAAATATACAGTAAATGGCAGAACCCTTAAGAGTATTGATAGGCAAAGGGATCTGGGTGTACAGGTACACAGGTCACTGAAAGTGGCAATGCAGGTGGAGAAGGTAGTCAAGAAGGCATACGGCATGCTTGCCTTCATCGGCCGGGGCATTGAGTTTAAAAATTGGCAAGTCATGTTGCAGCTTTATAGAACCTTAGTGAGGCCACACTTGGAATATTGTGTTCAATTCTGGTCGCCACACTACCAGAAGGATGTGGAGGCTTTGGAGAGGGTACAGAAAAGATTTACCAGGATGTTGCCTGGTATGGAGGGCATTAGCTATGAGGAGAGGTTGGAGAAACTTGGTTTGTTCTCACTGGAGCGACGGAGGTTGAGGGGAGACCTGATAGAAGTCTACAGGATTATGAGGGGCATGGACAGAGTGGATAGACAGAAGCTTTTTCCCAGGGTGGAAGAATTAATTACTAGGGGGCACAGGTTTAAGGTGCGAGGGGCAAGGTTTAAAGGAGATGTACGAGGCAAGTTTTTTACACAGAGGGTGGTGGGTGCCTGGAACTCGCTGCCGGGGGAGGTAGTGGAAGCAGATACGATAGTGACTTTTTAGGGGCGTCTTGACAAATATATGAATCGGATGGGAATCGAGGGATATGGTCCCCGGAAGGGTCGGGGGTTTTAGTTCAGTCGGGCAGCATGGTCGGCGCAGGCTTGGAGGGCCGAAGGGCCTGTTCCTGTGCTGTAATTTTCTTTGTTATTTGTTTTTTAGGTTGATTGGCCATGTTAAATTGTCCCTTAGTGTCCAAAGATGTATAGGTTCGGTGGATTGGCCATGTTAAATTGTCCCTTCGTGTCCAAAGATGTGTAGGTTAGGAGGATTGGCCATGCTAAATTGTCCCTTAGTGTCCAAAGATGTGTAGGTTAGGAGGATTGGCCATGCTAAATTGCCCCTTAGTGTCCAAAGATGTGCAGGTTAGGAGGATTGGCCATGCTAAATTGCCCCTTAGTGTCCAAAGATGTGCAGGTTAGGTGGATTGGCCATGCTAAATTGCCCTTTAATGTCCAAAGATGTGCGGGTTAGGGTGGATTGGCCGTGCTAAATTGTCCCTTACGTTCCAAAGATGTGCAGGTTAGGTGGATTGGCCATGCTAAATTGCCCTTTAATGTCCAAAGATGTGCGGGTTAGGTGGATTGGCCATGCTAAATTGCCCTTTAATGTCCAAAGATGTGCGGGTTAGGGTGGATTGGCCGTGCTAAATTGTCCCTTACGTTCCAAAGATGTGCAGGTTAGGTGGATTGGCCATGCTAAATTGCCCTTTAATGTCCAAAGATGTGCGGGTTAGGGTGGATTGGCCGTGCTAAATTGTCCCTTACGTTCCAAAGATGTGCAGGTTAGGTGGATTGGCCATGCTAAATTGCCCTTTAATGTCCAAAGATGTGCGGGTTAGGGTGGATTGGCCGTGCTAAATTGTCCCTTACGTTCCAAAGATGTGCAGGTTAGGTGGATTGGCCATGCTAAATTGCCCTTTAATGTCCAAAGATGTGCGGGTTAGGTGGATTGGCCATGCTAAATTGCCCTTTAATGTCCAAAGATGTGCGGGTTAGGTGGATTGGCCACGCTAAATTGAGAATATTTTTAGCCATTGTCGTTTCCAACAGAAAATGCTGGAAAAACTCAGCATAGAACATAGAACATAGAACATTACAGCGCAGAACAGGCCCTTCGGCCCACGATGTTGCACTGACCAGTTAAAAAAAAAACTGTGACCCTCCAACCTAATTCTTTTCGTCCATGAACCTATCTACGGATCTCTTAAACGCCCCCAAACTAGGCGCATTTACTACTGATGCTGGCAGGGCATTCCAATCCCTCACCACCCTCTGGGTAAAGAACCTACCCCTGACATCGGTTCTATAACTACCCCCCCTCAATTTAAAGCCATGCCCCCTCGTGCTGGATTTCTCCATCAGAGGAAAAAGGCTATCACTATCCACCCTATCTAAACCTCTAATCATCTTATATGTTTCAATAAGATCCCCTCTTAGCCGCCGCCTTTCCAGCGAAAACAATCCCAAATCCCTCAGCCTCTCCTCATAGGATCTCCCCTCCATACCAGGCAACATCCTGGTAAACCTCCTCTGCACCCTCTCCAAAGCCTCCACATCCTTCCTGTAATGTGGGGACCAGAACTGCACACAGTACTCCAAGTGCGGCCGCACCAGAGTTGTGTACAGTTGCAACATAACGCTACGACTCCTAAATTCAATCCCCCTACCAATAAACGCCAAGACACCATATGCCTTCTTAACAACCTTATCTACTTGATTCCCAACTTTCAGGGATCTATGCACACATACACCTAGATCCCTCTGCTCCTCCACACTATTCAAAGTCCTCCCGTTAGCCCTATACTCAACACATCTGTTATTCCTACCAAAGTGAATTACCTCACACTTCTCCGCATTAAACTCCATCCGCCACCTCTCGGCCCAACTTTGCAACCTGTCTAAGTCTTCCTGCAAACTACGACACCCTTCCTCACTGTCTACCACACCACCGACTTTGGTGTCATCAGCAAATTTGCTAATCCACCCAACTATACCCTCATCCAGATCATTAATAAATATTACAAACAGCAGTGGCCCCAAAACAGGAGGTCTGGCAGCGCCTGTGGAGAGAGAATAGTGTTCACATTCTGAGTGCGATATGACTCTTCATGAACAGATGGAAGGAATTAGCGGAGATCTCCAGTCAGTTTTGGTGCAACAGCCTGGCGTGGATTTCAGAATTCTTACCTTTGATGTTTGAGATCCATAGAAAGCAACTCTGTCCCAAGTGGCTACAAAAATCCACTGGGCCTGAAAGTTGAGTTCTGGTGCGTACTTATTGATGTCGGTTGTGGCTCTCTGTAACAGATTGGCATTTCTGATTTCTTGGTAAGTTATGTTTCCCGCAATTGTATTGTCCACATCGCCCCAAAATGGCGCAATGAATGCGCGTCCATCCGCCAGGGGAAACGGGTTGGGGGTGTACTGGGGGACAGCTGCCTCGAATGAGACAACACCGTTATTGTTCACCTGGGGACAGAGAGACAG
>NW_027590977.1:0-135000 GCF_964213995.1 Mustelus asterias | reverse complement strand
CAGTAGAATGCTGTTCCAATGACAAGACTCACTCAGGAATAATGAAATAAATCATTACAGAATAGAGTCACCCTCAAATAATATAACACCAGGCGTCTGTTGGAAGTGTGAACTTTCTTCTGCTGCTTGGGTCTGGAATACTTTCTGATTTGGTTTCTGCTTCTATTTAGATGGTGATGTGATGAAGCTGTATATATTACTGCAGGATTCAGTATCAGACTCTCCCTCCTTCAATCTAAAGAGGCAGCAAGGTCGCTCCCTCCCCGTTATTTCCCCCTGTCCCGGGTTTAAATACCCAGAATTTCCTCACAGTATTCCTGCAATTTGAGTGGCTTGAGGCTGTCACCAACGCCCCAATTTGAATGCAATTGGTTGTGTGTGTTTGAGAGCTTGTTTTAAAATCATTCACCCAATTCAAAGCCTGTTTTGCTCTGCTGGGACTCTGGCTGCTGCTTTGGACACAAATGTTGTAAAGTTGTCTTCTGCAGCCCTGCTTTCTGCAGTTTAAAATCCCCAGCACAAAGACACAGGCTTTCTAAAGACACAACGCTGGATGGTTTGGTTTGGTTTTCTCAGCATTTCTTTTCAATATTTACATTTGTCAAACACCACATTTTTAACCTTATATACGCAACTTCATAACAATATTAGACAGGGAGAGAGAGATCGGGAGAGACAGAGAGAAAGTCACACAAAGAGAGAGGGAGAGAGAGACAGAGAGAGAGAGAAAGTCACATGGAGTAATGAGGATGGGGCCTGGATGTGAATGTGGGCGGTGTAGACCTGATGGGCCGAATGGCCTCCTTCTGTACTGTCGGATTCTATGATTCTGTAATGGGGGCTGCGTGCGGTGTGAGGGGAGGGTGGAAGGGGACAGGGGGTGGGGGCAGCACTGGTTCCCTTTTCCCCCCCTCCCTCCTCCCAGGCCCTGTCCGGGAGGTTTCGGGGCTGGAGGGGATTGTTCTGGTGAACTGGCCGGGGCCTGGGGAATCTGTTCTTTGTCCAGGATGTATAATGCAGCCTCTGTGACCAGGCCTCAATCCCAGGCCTAACCTCAGGAAGGCTTTTGCATTTTGCTCCTTTTCCAAACAGTGCCTGTGTTTAAATCGATGGGACTCGACGGTCGAATAAAACCTGCAGCAGACACTTTAATACAAAGAACAGCACAGCACAGGAACAGGTCCTTTGGCCCTCCAAGCCTGCGCCGATCATGTTTACCTATCGACACCAATGGCCTGTGTCCCTCTCTACCCCGTTTGTTCATGTGTCTATCCAGATAAGTCTTAAATGTCACTAATGTATCTGCCTCAACCACCTCACTTGGCAGCGCATTCCAGGCCCCCACCACCCTCTGTGTAAAAACCTTCCCCGCACAGCTCCACTCAACCTTTCCCCCTTATCTTGAACTTGTTCCCCTTGTAATTATCATTTCTGTCCTGGGAAAAAGCTCCCAACTGTTCATCCTCGCCACACCCTCATAATTTTATAAACTTCCAGCTGGTCGTCCCTCAGCCTCCGTCTTTCCAGGGAGAACAATCCCAGTTTATTCAATCAATCCTCACAGCCAATACCCTCCATAGCAGGCAACATCCTGGTCAACCCTTTCATTGGATTTGGGATGTGATTGTGGGTTTTCCTGCTATATCTCTTTCTCTTCAATCTTTCTCCCGTGATTGAGAGTTATCAGGGAGGGAGAGAGAGAGAGAGAAAGGGATGGTAACAGAGAGAGAGAGAGAGAGAGAAAGGGATGGTAACAGAGAGAGAGAGAGAGAGAGAAAGGGATGGTAACAGAGAGAGAGAGAAAGGGATGGTAACAGAGAGAGAGAGAGAGAGAAAGGGATGGTAACAGAGAGAGAGAGAAAGGGATGGTAACAGAGAGAGAGAGAGAGAGCAAAGGCAGAGGGGCAGGGAGAGGAGAGAGATTGGAGGGGAGTGGGTTAGTGGGTGGGGGTGGGGGAGCCTCCGCTGTGCACTCACAGCCCAGCCAGCTCCCCAGTCTCTGGTTAGGTGCATTAACCCACTCTGGCGCATTAACAGGCGCCAGAGTGTGGCGACTAGGAGAATTTCACAGTAACTTCATTGCAGTGTTAATGTAAGCCTTACTTGTGACTAAGAAATAAACTTTACTTTACTTTTTACTTTACTCTGAGATAAAGACCCTCACTCACAGCCTCCCAGAAGGTGGGATTTATAAACAGCGACTGTGTAACTGAGGCTGAATCTGTGCTGTTGTGTTTGAAAATATATTTTCCTCATATTTGATGTGTTGTAAAGATATTGGAATGTGGCTGCTACCAAATTGCAGTGAGAGAGATGTGGCTTTGCAGGAGGAGCTTCCCTCCCCATTTCCCCATGGAAATCCCTGAGAAATAGCAAACGTGGCCCACAACACGTCATTATTTGAAACGGTCAGACAGAAACTTATCAGAGAGAGCATTTTAATCCCCATTCATCCCCAGACGGGGAAACAGAGCAGAGATCAGGACAGATTATCCAGAGTAGGAGAGACCGGGGCAGAGATGGGGCATTGGATATATATATAGATCTGGGGGGAAAGCAAGAGAGACACAGAGGGGGCTGGACAGGTTCAGAGATAGAGGCAGAGAAAGAGAGAAACAGCACGAGAAAGAGGGAATCAGAGAAGGGTGTGACTGTGCTCGAAGTGGAAGGTTCCCTGTTCAGATCGAATGTACAAACAGCACCAATGCTGGAGTGACTTATTATTTTCATTTGCGGGGGGGGAGAAATGGAGGGGAGAGAGAGGGAGATGTGTGGTTCCCTCATTTCCCACTCACTTTACCCCAATCCTCACTTCAAAATCACTTTGTATCTGGCCCTGTTCAAGCTGTGTGTGTGGGATCTTGCTGTGCACTCATGCTCTGTCCCCCTGCCCCATATTCCTCACACTATGACAGAGCCCCATGCTTTAAACATAAAAAGATGGAGGGGAAGGAGGGTGGGGTAGAGAGAGAGAGAAACAAGGTGAACAGAGAAGGGGTGGGGAGTGTTGGGGGTCAGTGGAGGGAGGGGTGGGGGAAAGAGACAGAGGCTCTGGGGGTGGGGGGTGTCCTCCTGCAGTGTGGGACTCCCTGTGGGATCCTGATTGCAGCATTCCCAGTCTCTCTCTCTCCCTCTCACTGTGACGCACTCGGGAGGGAGAGGGAGCTGAAATTCAAATTCCTGAGCCTGGGGGAAAGGCTTGTTCTCAATCCCAGAGTCCTGCTTGTGTTTTCAGACAGAGCGCTGGGATTTGTGGGTGTGGATGGAGAAGATTGTTCTGTTTAACTGGGGGGTGGGAGAGAGGGGGGTTTGTTCTTTCTACCTGAGGAATAATGCAGCCTCTGTGACTAGGCCGCACTTCACGGCCTAAATCTCAGCAGCACTTTTGCATTCGCTTAATTCCCCAACAGGGTTTAAGTGGCTGAATTCAATGGTTCAATAAAATGTGAAGCAGCCGCTTCAGGGTGGGATTGTGGGTTTTCCTGCTCCCGCCCCCCCTCTCATTTCCCTTTTGATTGTGAGTTTTATTTTAAACGGTCAGACAGAAACTTAAGAGAGAGCATTTCAATCCAGATTCACCCTGAGATAGAGAAACAGAGCAGAGATCAGGACAGGTTATCCAGAGACAGGAGCAGAGACGGGGTATTGGACAGATATAGATCTGGGGGAAGTGTGTAAGAGACGGAGAGGGAGAAACAGAGCGGGGGGGCGGAGAGGTGACTGATAGAAGTGGGAACTTCATTGGGGCCTCCTGTGTTTATTCACTGGCCTGTCTCTGGAGTAAAGCCCCCAGAATGCTTCCAGAAGGCCTCCAGAAGGCCAGTGAATAAACAGAGAAGGGGTGGGGAGTGTTGGGTGCTCAGTGGAGGGGGGTAGGGGGATAGAGACAGAGGCTCTGGGGGGGGGGGGAGGTGTCCTCCTGCAGTGTGGGACTCCCTGTGGGATCCTGATTGCAGCATTCCCAGTCTCTCTCCCTCTCACTGTGAAGCACTCGGGAGGGAGAGGGAGCTGAAATTCAAATTCCTGAGCCTGGGGGAAAGGCTTGTTCTCAATCCCAGAGTCCTGCTTGTGTTTTTAGACAGGGCGCTGGGATTTGTGGGTGTGGATGGAGAAGATTGTTCTGTTTAACTGGGGGGTGGGAGAGAGGGGGGTTTGTTCTTTCTACCTGAGGAATAATGCAGCCTCTGTGACTAGGCCGCACTTCACGGCCTAAATCTCAGCAGCACTTTTGCATTCGCTTAATTCCCCAACAGGGTTTAAGTGGCTGAATTCAATGGTTCAATAAAATGTGAAGCAGCCGCTTCAGGGTGGGATTGTGGATTTTCCTGCCCCCCCGCCCCCCTCTCATTTCCCTTTTGATTGTGAGTTTTATTTTAAACGGTCAGACAGAAACTTAGAGAGAGCATTTCAATCCAGATTCACCTCGAGAGAGAGAAACAGAGCAGAGATCAGGACAGGTTATCCAGAGACGGGGTATTGGACAGATATAGATCTGGGGGAAGTGTGTAGGAGACGGAGAGGGAGAAACAGAGGGGGGGGGGGGGGGCGGAGAGAGGTGACTGACAGAAGTGGGAACTTCATTGGGGCCTCCTGTGTTTATTCACTGGCCTGTCTCTGGAGTAAAGCCCCCAGAATGCTTTGATGTGTTTAATAAATTCAATATCGGGACAGTCAGGAGGCAGTTGGAAGTTCATTGCATTTGAAACTTGTTCCCATTTTGTCAGGGTTTAATAATGAGGAGGTGAAAATGAATGTTTCCCCCACCCTCCCCCCAGTGAGATTGTGAATTTCAGCAAGTCCTGGGATCTTGCTGTGCCTTTTATTGTTTATAATCAGCTTTTGTTTTGTGTTTAATCAAATTTCACTTTATTTTCTCTTTCTCTCTTCCAAGGAGAATTCCTTTGGAAACTTTGGCGATGCAGAGAGCGAATAGTTTTGCCGTGAGGAATCCTCGGACAAGAGCTATAACCAGAGAGAAAAATATTAATAAAAGTCCCCGTGTCTTTGTCGTTCATTTTTATTCACAGATAGACTGGTGGGGCTTTTACACGGAGGGTTAGTGGTCTGTGTGTCAGGGGGAGGGGGCATTCCCAGTGATCCCTGCTCCAATGTAATCCCACAGATTTCAATCCCTCTCCCTGAAGCTCTGTCTGTGCAACTCCCCCATCCTCAGAACTGTTTCTCCACATCTTTCCAATCCCGGTCTCTCCCCATCCTTTATACCTCAGCCTCTCACAATGGCAGCATCTTTCCCTTTTTCTCTCCTTCTCTCTATCTTTCACTCTCTCTCTGAAACTTTGTCACTCTGTCTTGCCAAAGCCCCACTTTCTATTTATCTCGACATCTCACTTTGTATCTCAGCCTCTCCGTCTCTCTCTCTGTGGATCATTTTATCTCAATCACAGCAGCCTCCTCTCCGTCTCTCTCTCTCTATCTCTGCTCCCCCCTCTGTCTATCTCTGCTCCCTCTCTGTGACTCATTCTGTCTGAAGTACAGCAGCATTCTCTCTCACTCCCCATCTCTATATCTTTTCACAATAACTTCATTGCAGTGTTAATGTAAGCCTACTTGTGATTAACAAATAAAATTTTAACATTAACTCTGCTTTTATTTGTCTCTTATCTCTCTCTCTATCGCTTCCCTCTCTCTATCTGCTTCCCCCTCTCTCTGATCTCTGCTTCCTTCTCTGTGAATCAGTCTGAATTACAGTCGCATCCTCCCCATCTCCATCTCTCTGATCTCTGCTTCCCCCTCTCTGTGAATCATTCTGTCTGAATTACAGCAGCATTCTCTCTATCTCCATATCTCTACTTCTCTGTCTCTTATATCTCTCTCTCTCTCTGCTCTCTCGTGGGGGACGGGCCAGATCACGGGTTTGCTGTTCACAAGCAGCAAGGGCCCAGGAACGCAGAGGGAGGGAATCGGGGGCAATTCAGAGGGATTCAGCACTGCTGAAAGGGCTGACCAGAGTCAGGGGTTATCAGAGAAAGGGGGCAATGGAGGAGGGGGGAGGGGGAATCAGACAGGGGGTCTGTTGTACAGGATGGGGGTGGGGGATGTTATAACACAGGCTGCTCAGTGTCAAGGGAATTAGTCATTTGAACGTTAATGTTTAAAATGGGCAGAGTTTCCACATCCAACTCCACCAGGAGCTGTTTACAGGGGGGTGGTGGACGGGGATGGACACGCGGAGGGGGGGGGGGGGTACTAATTAGAAAGGGGGGGATCTGTCAGTCCAGAGGCTGTTCACAGGGAGGGAGTGGGAATTTGCCAGGTTGAGAGGGGCGGGGGGGGAAAGAGGGGAACTTAGAGGGATACGGGGCTCAGAGGGAAGGATCGGGAGATTTAGAGGGATTGTGAGGAGGGACGACAGATTTGGCTGGAGTGGGGGGGGGATTGAGGGGGATTAAAGGGGGAGAGTGGAGAGGGATGTAGGGGTAGACTCAGGGATTGTGGTCGGGAATTAGAGGGATTCAGGGGGATTTAAGGGTCTCATGGGGACTTTGGGATTTAGCGGGGCTGAGAGGGAGGGAATCGGGGGGAATTGAGGGGGATTTGGGAAGAGGGGGCTCAGAGGGGAATTTCTGGGGTTCTGAGGGATACAGGAGGGATTGGGGGGTTTACGGGGATTAAAAGACATGGTTTGGTGCTCAGACAGATTGAAGGGGTGGGATTGGAGAGGGAGCAGGATTCGGGGGCAGAGGAATGTGGCGAGGGTGGGTGCGATCTCGGGAGACATTCAGGGGGGATTCCAGAGGAATCTCAGGGGCTTAGAATCTGGGGAGGGTCTGGATGGGGTAGGGAGTCAGAGGGAGATGGCGGGGGGCGAGTCGGGGTGGAGGGAAAGGGATTGAGGGCGGGGTGGATTTATAGGGATTTGGGAGGGGGGAAATTCAGAGAGGGATTTAGGGTGGGGCCTTGCATCAGGGTTAGAATTGGGGGGGGTGTCGAGCGATTCGGAGTGGGGGGGTGACTCAGAGGGATTCAGGGGTGGGGAGGACTGAGGAAGGATTGGGTGGCTTGATTTTGGCAGGGGGGGCAAAGGGAGCCTTTGGGGGGGGGCTGAGGATTTGGGGCAGGAACTTGGAGGATTCAGGGGGCTGAGAGTCAGATTGGCAGTGGGTGTCAGAGAGATTGAGCGGGGGGAGGGGGTGCTTACAGAGTCGGATTAAAGCAGATCGGGCAGAGGGACAGGGAATCAGGTGGGGGAAAGGGGAGTTTTGGGGGGGAATTAGTGGAGATTGAGGGCAGCGGGTTGAGAAGGATTGGGAGTGGCTCAGAGGGCTTTGGCGGTGAGTTCCTGAGAGTGAGTGGGGGGGGTGATTAGAGTGGGATTCGGGGGCGGGGCAATTCGGGGGCGGGGAATTCGGGGGCGGGCAATTCGGGGGCGGGCAATCGGGGGCGGGCAATCGGGGGCGGGCAATCCGGGGGGGGGCAATTCGGGGGCGGGGAATTCGGGGGCGGGCAATTCGGGGGCGGGCAATCGGGGGCGGGCAATCGGGGGCGGGCAATCCGGGGGGGGGCAATCCGGGGGCGGGCAATCCGGGGGGGGGCAATCCGGGGGCGGGCAATCCGGGGGCGGGCAATTCGGGGGCGGGCAATTCGGGGGCGGGCAATTCGGGGGCGGGCAATTGGGGGGCGGGCAATTGGGGGGCGGGCAATTGGGGGGGGCCAATTGGGGGGCGGGCAATTGGGGGGCGGGCAATTGGGGGGCCTAAATTCCCCCTCAGTGCCAGGGGGCACTAGCAAGGGTAAAGAGGGATTACCGGCATGGGGGCTGGGTGGGTTTGTGGTCAGTGCAGGCGTGAAGGGCCGAATAGACACCTTCTGCACTGCAATCGGCACGTCTTTCATACTGTGGGAGGAAACCGGAGCACCCGGACAAAACACACGCTGATATGGGGGAGAACATGCAAACTCCACACAGTGACCCAAGCCGGGAATCGAACCTGGGTCCCTGGCGCTGTGAGGTAGCAGTGCTGACCACTGTGCTGCCCCAATGAAGTCCCCAGTGATTTTGCACTCTATGTTTCAAGTATTCTCAAGCTTGAAACAAATTTAGTGAATTATTTTAGCGCTTAATCAATCACCTCACGAATTTATTGGAGGAGATGAATGGCAAAAAGTTCAATGAAGTTTGTTATCCTCACTGTAATATTTAGGGACATATCCTGATACAGAACAAACAGATTTATGTTAAAGTTTGCAGGAAATGATGTTGAAACGAACAATATTTGTGCATTGAGAGGCGTTCAGGTCTTCACATTTAAATATTAACTTTGGTCTTAAAAGAAAACATGTACCCGGATCATTCCAATGCAGGTAAGATGCTCTGTCAGAGAGTCAGTGCAGACTCGATGGGCCGTAGGGCCTCCTTCTGCACTGCCGTGGGTTCGATGGTTCACGGGAATGCTGTGATCTTGGAATTCAGCATGTATAATGCACTCTTTATGATACATCTCTTAGATTGTGACTCGCTTTTGCTAAGTGAATATTTGCTGGTCACATTGTAGTCTTTTCACACTCCAGTACCAGTCAATTAAAGGAAACTGAGTAGTTTACAGAGATTATGATGCCGTTTATATTTCTTCACTGTCTGTCTGAATGTTGTATAATCAATATTGTGTCATCAGTATTGTGTAATCAATGTTGTCAAATCAATATTGTGCAACAAATATTGTACAATCAGTATTGTGTAATCAATGTTGTGTAATCAATGTTGTCGAATCAACATTGTGTAATCAATGTTGTGTAATCAATGTTGTGTAATCAATATTGTGTAATCAAAGTTGTGTAATCAAAATTCTGTAATCAAAGTGCTGTAATCAATACTGTGTAATCAAAGTTGTTTAATCAATATTGTTTAATCAATATTGTGTAATCAATGTTGTGGAATCAATATTCTGAATATTCCGGGGTACAAGTGTTTTAGGCGAGACAGAGGAGGGACCAAAAGAGGTGGGGGAGTAGCAGTATTAGTTAGAGAATATAGTACAGCGGTGCAGAGGGGGGACAATTCAGAGGGGTCGTGTAACGAGTCACTGTGGGTGGAGCTTAGAAACAGGAAGGGCACAGTCACGATGTTGGGGGTATGCTACAGGCCCCCCAACAGCCCAAGGGAAGTGGAAGAACGGATATGTCAGGAGATAATGGATAGGTGCAGGAAAAATAGGGTTGTTGTAGTGGGAGACTTCAATGTTCCTGGCATAGACTGGAAATCGCGTAGGGCTGGGAGTCTGAATGGGGAGGAATTTGTAAAATGTGTACAGGAAGGTTCTTTGGAACAATATGTAGATAGCCCGACTAGAGAGGGGGCTATACTGGACCTAGTACCGGGGAATGAGCCCGGTCAGGTTTTCAAAGTTACGGTAGGGGAACATGTGGCAAAAATAACCACAATTCTGTTAGCTTTAGGATAGTGATGGAAAAGGATGAGTGGTGTCCCAAGGGTAAGGTGTTGGATTGGGGGAAGGCTAACTTAAGTGGGATTAGGCAGAAATTGGCAGCTGTTGATTGGGAGAGGCTGTTTGAGGGTAAATCCACATCTGGCATGTGGGAGTCTTTTAAGGAACATTTGATAGGGCTGCAGGATAGGCATGTGCCTGTAAAAAAGAAGGATAGGAAAGGTAGGAATCGAGAACCATGGATAACCAGGGAAATTGAGGGATTGGTGAAAAAGAAAAGAGAGGCGTACGTTAGGTCCAGGCAGCTAAAAACAGAGGGAGCTCCGGAGTAATACAAAGTCGGAAAGAACTCAAACGAGGAATTAGAAGGGCAAAAACGGGTCACGAAATGTCATGGCAGACAGGATTAAGGAGAATCCCAAGGCATTTTATTCATACGTTAGGAACAAAAGGGTTGTCAGGGAAAAAATCGGACCTCTCAGGGACAAAAGTGGGGAATTATGCTTCAGAGCCCAAAGAAGTAGGGGAGATACTAAATGAATACTTTGCATCGGCATTCGCAAAGGAGAGGGATGTGTTGACTGGGAGTGTCTCGGAGGGGAGTGTTGACCCATTAGAGAAAATCTCCATTACAAAGGAGGAATATAAAGACTGACCAATCCCCAGGGCCTGATGGAATCTATCCAAGGCTGCTCATGGAGACGAAAGATGAAATCGCTGGGCCTCTGACGCAAATCTTTGTCTCGTCACTGGACACAGGTGAGGTCCCAGATGATTGGAGGATAGCTGATGTGGTCCCGTTATTTAAGAAGGGTAGGAAGGATAACCCGGGAAATTATAGGTCGGTGAGCTTGACGTCTGTGGTAGGGAAGTTGTTGGAGAGGATTCTTAGAGCTAGGATGTATGCGCATTTAGAAAGGAATAAACTCCTTAACGATAGTCAGCATGGTTTTGTGAGAGGGAGGTCATGCCTCACTAACCTGGTGGAGTTTTTTGAAGAAGTGACTAGAATGGTTGACGAGGGAAGGGCCGTGGATGTCGTCTATATGGACTTTAGTAAATCGTTTGACAAAGTCCCTCATAGTAGGTTGGTGCAAAAGGTTGGATCTCATGGGATAAAGGGGAAGGTGGCTAGATGGGTGGAGAACTGGCTTGGTCACAGAAGACAGAGGGTGGTAGTGGAAGGGTCCTTTTCCGGCTGGATGCCTGTGACTAGTGATGTTCCGCAGGGCTCTGTATTGGGACCTCTGCTATTTGTGATAGCATAAACGATCTGGAAGAAGCTGTAACTGGAGTGATCAGTAACTTTGCGGACAACACGAAAATGGCTGGACTTGCAGATAGTGAGGAACATTGTCAGAGGCTACAGAAGGATATAGATGGGCTGGAAATTTGGGCAAAGAAATGGCAGATGGAGTTCAATCCAGATGAATGCGAAGTGATGCATTTTGGTAGAACTCACGTAGGGAGGAGCTATACGATAAATGGCAGAACAATAAAGGGTGTAGATACGCAGAGGGACCTGGGTGTGCAAGTCCACAGATCCTTGAAGGTGACGTCACAGGTGGAGAAGGCAGTGAATAAGGCATATGGCTTGCTTGCCTTCATAGGATGGGGCAGAGAGTATAAAAGTTGGGGTCTGATGTTGCAATTGTATCGAACGTTGGTTCGGCCGCATTTGGAATACTGCGTCCAGTTCTGGTCGCCACACTACCAGAAGGACGTGGAGGCTTTAGAGAGAGTACAGAGGAGGTTGACCAGGATGTTGCCTGGTATGGAAGGGCTTAGTTATGAGGAGAAATTGGGTAAACTGGGGTTGTTCTCACTGGAAAGACGGAGGATGAGGGTGACCTAATCGAGGTGTATAAAATTATGAAAGGCATAGTTAGGGTGAACGGTGGGAAGCTTTTTCCCAGGCCGGCGGTGACGTTCACGAGGGGTCATAGGTTCAAGGTGAGGGGGGGGATGGTTTAACACGGATATCAGAAGGACGTATTTTACACAGAGGATGGTGGGAGCCTGGAATGCGCTGCCGTCAAGGTGGTGGAGGCGGATACACTGGGAACCATTAAGACTTATCTGGTTAGCCACATGAACGGAGTGGGAATGGAGGGATACAAAAGAATGGTCTAGTTTGGACCAGGGAGTGGCGCGGACTTGGAGGGCCGAAGGACCTGTTCCTGTGCTGTTTTGTTCTTTGTAATATTGTGTAATCAATGTTGTGTAATCATTACTGTGTAATCAATGTTGTGTAATCAATACTGTGTAATCAATATTGTGTAATCAATGTTGTGTAATAAATATTGTGTAATCAATATTGTGTAATCAATGTTGTGTAATCAGTATTGTGTAGTCAATACTGTGTAATCAGTATTGTGTAATCAATGTTGTGTAATCAATGTTGTGTAATCAAAATTGTGTAATCAATGTTGTGTAATCAATATTGTGTAATCAATGTTGTGTAATCAGTATTGTGTAATCAATGTTGTGTAATCAGTCTTGTGTAATCAGTATTGTGTAATCAGTATTGTGTAATCATTATTGTGTAATCAATATTGTGAATTGGAGGTATTTGACCCAGATTATTTTAACGTGTGTCACTGAACACAGTACTTTAATTTAACAGCAAAGTTCCTTTTCTGACTGTCGATTCTGGGCAGTGGTTCGAGAATCGCCATTTTGTTATAAAATAAGGGACCTTCTGTTTCCACTGTCTGTTTACTTTGGGAGGTATAACTTTATCAAAAACAGAAAATACTGGAAAATCTCAGCAGGTCTGACAGCATCTGTGAATCATAGAATCCCTATAGTGCAGAAGGAGGCCATTTGGCCCATCGAGCCTACACCAACAACAATCCCACCCAGGCCCTATCCCCGTAACCCCACATATTTACCCTGCTAGTCCCCCTGACACTAAGTGCCGATTTATCATGGTCGATCCACCTAACCTGCAGATCTTTGGACTGCGGGAGGAAACCGGAGCACCCGGAGGAAACCCACACAGACACGGAGGGAATGTGCAAACTCCACACAGACAGAAGAGAGAATAGAAACAACGCTTTGAGTCTGACGAAGGGTCATCCAGAGTTGAAACATTTGCTCTATTCTCTCAGATGCTGTCGGACCTGCTGAGTTTTTCCAGCATTTCCTGTTTTTATTTCAGATTCCAGCATCCACGGTATTTTGCTTTTATCTTACTCTTCATCAAAGATGGCACCGTTTACAGATTAAAGTTTATTTATTGGTCACAAGTAGGCTTATATTAACTCTGCAATTAAGTTAATTTTGTTGAAAAGTCACTTATTGCAAACGAGCTGCCAGAGGCAGTAGTGGAGGCGGGTAAAATTTTGCCTTTCAAAAAGCATTTAGACAGTTACATGGGTAAGATGGGCTGCACGGTGGCACAGTGGTTAGCACTGCTGCCTCACAGCGGCAGGGACCCGGGTTCAATTCCAGCCTCAGGTCTCTGTCTGTGTGGAGTCTGCACATTCTCCCCGTGTCTGCGTGGGTTTCCCCCGGGTGCTACAGTTCCCTTCCACAGTCCAAAGGTGAGCAGGTTAGGTTGATTGGCTATAGTAAATTGCCCCTTAGTGTCAGGTGGACGAGCATGATAAATGGGTGGGGTTACAGGGATAGGGTCTGGGTGGGATTGTGATTGGTGCAGACACGATGGGCCAAATGGCCTCCTTCTGCACATTAGGGATTCTATGATTTCTACAGGTATAAAGGGATGTGGGCCAAATGCGGGCAATTGAGACTAGCTTATTGGTGAAAACTGGGATGTGTGGACAGTTTGGGCCAAAGGTCCTGTTTCCATGCTGTAAATCTCTATGAATCGACTGTGAAAATCCCCGAGTCGCCACACTCCGGCACCTGTTCGCATGTACTTAGGGAGAATTTAGCATGGTCAATGCACCTGACCAGCATGTCTTTGGACACTAAGGGGCAATTTAGCATGGCCAATCCCCCGAACCTGTACACCTTTGCACACTAAGGGCCCGATTTTACCATTTTGATTTCATGCACTGAATCTGGACGCAATTCAGATCTGAATTGGAAATCTGTTCTCCGGGGGCCCCATACGCACTTACCCTGGAAAAAACATTGTGAGTGTGAATCGCTCTGTGGGCGGGGCTTCTCGCTCTCGAAACGCTGCAACTCCGATCGGAGCTCTGAACTGCGCGTGCGCAGTGAGAAATACATCTGAAATGGGCGCCCCTGTCACATCGCTCCCGGGCAGCAACAAGCGGATCAAGTGACCTGGGAGCGAAAGGTGGGAGTGATGGCCCCCACAGACATCGCCCCACCCCACAACATAACTATCCCCCTTTACACCCACCTCCCCCACTACCCAGACCGATCGCGACCCCCCCCCCCACCAATCACCCGCAGAATGGCAACAGCAACCCTCCCACCCCTGCCCCCTTCACCAGAGAATGATCTGATCCACCTCCCTCCCCTCCCCCCATGACCAGAGAATGATCTGATCCACCTCCGGCCTCCCGCACCCACACCCCCTCTCCCCCCACCACTGATCTGAGTCAGAGAGCCGCCAGAAGCTCTGATCTTACCTCCTCAGAGCTGGACTGCCCGAAACAGACCTTTGCCGAGCACATCTGTTCCGCGCCGAATCTGGACGGGCGAACGCGATGGTAAGGGCGGAAATGCAGGTAAGATTGGGCATCCAGCTCATTAAGTCAATTTAAATGCATCACCCATTTCGGGCGCGGTTCGGATCGCGGCCATTTTCGGGCCTTGGTAAAGTGGACATCTGCACGGATTGTACTAATCGCCTCACACCTGACTTTACCAAGTTTTCGCGCCCGTTAAGGCAATTTAACATGGCCAATCAACCGATCCTCCATATCTTTGGACACGAAGGGGCAAGTTAGCATGGTTAATCCACCTGTCCTTCTCATCTTTGGACACGAAGGGGCAATTTAGCATGGCCAATCCACCCAACCTGCACATCTTTGGACACTACACAACCTGCTGGTCTGAGGCTTTATCCCGCTGGCAAATCAGACCATGAGGCCCTTAGTGTGGTGTAACATAACCGATGTTTCGTGCCAAAATCAGTATTGTTCATTCTCAGTGTGTGGGCATTGCTGACTTTAGTGTCCATCCTTGGAAATTCATCGTTGGAGCTTTCTTACAAACACAGGGCAGACTCAGTCACTTCAGAGGACAGTTGAGTCAACCACATTGGTGTGGGGCTGGAGTCACGTAGAGCTGAGCCTGGGTAAGGACCTCTCCTGAAGTACATCAGTGAACTGGTCAGGCTTTTAAAACAACCCATCAACTTCACCGCTATTTTCACTGACTTATTTCCAGATTTTACAAACTGAATTGAAATGTTTAAAGCCCCGTTCTCTGGCCCAGCTCAACACGAAGGTGCCCGAAAATCCTCTTATTCTGCTCACACTCTGTACCCCCAACATTAATTAATCTTCATATTCAGAAATAGATTGATACTTCGTGGGGTGGCACAGCGCCAGGGACCCTGGTTCGATTCCTGGCCTCGGGTCACTGTCTGTGTGGAGTTTGCACGTTCTCCCCGTGTCTGCGTGGGTTTCCTCCGGGTGCTCCGGTTTCCTCCCACAGTCCAAAGATATGCAGGTTCGGTGGATTGGCCATGCTAAATTGCCCCTTAGTGTCAGGGAGACTTGCTAGAGTAAATGCATGGGGTTACAGGGACAGGGCCTGGGTGGGATTGTGGCCGGTGCAGACTCGATGGGCTGAATGGCCTCCTTCTGCACTAGAATTATACGATTCAGCGTGGCATGAGTGCTAAATTTAGCATGACCAATTCACCTAACCTGCAAATCTTTGGATAGTAAGGGGCAATTAGCATGGCCAATACACCTAACCCGCACATCTGTGGACACTGAGGGGCAATGTAGAATGGCCAATCCACCGAACCAGTACATCTGTGGACACTAAGAGGCAATGTAGAATGGCCAATCCACTGAACCAGTACATCTGTGGACACTAAGGGGCAAGGTAGAATGGCCAATCCACCTATCCAGTACATCTGTGGACACTAGGGGGCAATGTAGAATGGCCAATCCACCTATCCAGTACATCTGTGGACACTAAGGGGCAATGTAGAATGGCCAATCCACCTATCCAGTACATCTGTGGACACTAAGGACACTTTAGCATTGCCAATCCACCTAACAGCACGTTTTTCAGACTGTGGGAGGAAACCGGAGCAGCCGGAGGAAACCCATGCAGACATGGGGAGAACATGCAGACTCCGCACAGACAGTGACCCAAGCCGGGAATCGAACCTGTGTCCCTGGTGCTGTGAGGCAACATAGCTAATCCAATTAGCCAGGCAGCAGGTTATTTTAGTCTTGGCATTCTGCAATGTGATCGGATTCATTGAACTGTCATGATTTTTTCACTATCTGTTTAAATTTCCAAGGATTATCACATTAAAAGCATCTGAGGGAAATGTCTGAGTGAATAACCCATCGCCCCCATGACTGTTTTGGAGGAGTTGAACAACAGGAACTGAACTGAAGGATGTTTTTCTGACCATAAAAGTGAGATCCATAACCTGATGTGAAGAAGATTTATGTTAAATCTTGGATAAAATTATTTCCAAATCAACATGCTTAAAGATGCCTTAAGAACAAAGAAAAGTGCTGCAGAGGAACAGACCCTTCGATGTTCACTCTCCCATGTATCTCTTGGAATGGGATTGATTTTGCTGTGTAAACAAGTGCTGATTGTATCGGGAGGTTTAACACTCAAGCATCAGTGAATAAGTATAAAGGTTATTTATTCGTGTCACAAGTAGGCTTACATCAACACTGCAATGAAGTTACTGTGAAAATCCCACAGTTGCTACACTCTGGCGCCTGTTTGGATAACACTGAGGGAGTATTTAGCATGGCCAATGTACCTAACCAGCACTTCTATGGGACTTTGGAAGGAAACCGGAGCGCCCGGAGAAAACTCATGCAGACACGGGGAGAACGTGCAGACTCCACACAGACAGTGACCCGAGCCGGGAATCAAACCCAGGTCCCTGGAGCTGTGAAGCAGCAGTGCTAACCACTGTGCTACCGTGCCGGATTCACCACCCTCTGGCTGAAGAAATTCCTCCTCGTCTCAGTTCTGAACTAAGAAGTCTCACAACAGCAGGTTAAAGTCCCACAGGTTTATTTCGAATCACGAGCTTTCGGAACGCTGCTCCTTCATCAGGTGAGTGGGAAACTGGTGTTGTGAGACTTCTTACTGCGCACACCCCAGTCCAACACCGCCATCTCCACATCACATTTCTAAAGGGCCGTCCCTTTCCTCTGAGTCTGTGCCCTCGGGTCCAAGTCTCCCCAACTAATGGAAACATCTTCCCCAAGTGCACTCTATCCAGGCCTTTCATTATTCTGTAAGTTTCAATGTTATCCCCTTCCTCATACTTCCAAACTGCATCGAGTGTGGACCCCCAGACATCAGACGCTCCTCATGCGTCAAGTCTTTCATTCCCCGGATCATTCTTGTGAACCTGCTCTGGACCCTCTCCAAGGCCAGCACATCCTTCCTTAGATACGGGGACCATAATTGCTGACAATATTGTGAATGCGGTCAGACCAGTGTCTTATAAACCCTCAGCAGTACACCCCTGCTTTTGTATTCTCGTCGTCTCGAAATTAACACTAGCAGAGTGATCTCTGCTGTATCGAATTAATATTGACCCTACATTATTTCCAACTTTCCATCCCTCCCTGACCCTCAACACCCCATCGAGGCTGTAACTGTTCTACGTTGGGTATAAAAAGTGTTGGATTGAAGGGGGTTAAGTGAAGCTGTTTGTTTAGTGACTGGAATTGATGTGAGTCTCCATGGATCTGATTAGTGTGCCTGGAGGGATTCCCCTCTTCTATTAATAAGGGATTCCGTTCAATGTGTTGTCCCATTGAGTCAGCGGGAGCGGCAACTCCGACAGCAACAGAGATCAGCGGCTGTGGAGAGAGAGGGAGGGAGAGGAGAGATCAGAATCTGGGAGCAATGGATTGGAGTCTTCCAACAATGGATCAGAATCTGGGAACAATGGATTGGAATGTTACGACAATGGATCAGAATCTGGGAACAATGGATTGGAATCTTGCAACAATGGATCGGAATCTGGGAACAATGAACCGGAATGTTCCAACCAAGGACAGGAGTTTATTCTATTGGATTTCTGTGTTTACTGATTATTATTGGGTCATGACATCAGCTGATCGGATTCAATATCTACTGTACGCGATTCAATGTATTTACTATCCCCTCCTGGCGATTGTTGGTGTTCCGGGTAAGTCTCTGGCTGGAATTGGACCGGCCCGACCGCCACGGGAATCGGAGCAGGCGAGGGGCGGAGAATGGGAAGGTCTGTTGAACACGGGTGGGATTTTGCAGCTTGGGGAAGAGTGAGGCTGGAAAGGCCCGTCCCCTGTGTCCAGTTCCTAATTCTAGAAAGGCTGTTTAACTGTATTGATTTTCTTGTCATTTCCTGTACTGGGTTTGCTGCTCTTGTTGAATCTCTGTATCCGGTTATTAATTCTTTCAGCCACTGACAATTGTCTCAGGGTCTATGGGCTGGGATGTCTTCTGAGTGCTGTGACTTTCCATAGACATGTGACCTCAAACACTATTCCTTCATGCGTAAAATATTGAGACAGAATCCTTTTCACCCTCTGCATATAACACCAGTTCACCCACCCAATCACCAGGCCACAGAATTAATTTTATTGGTCATATCTGCACAGCAGGATCTCACAGAGAGAAAACATATTTCATTAAATTTGAAATTTATTCATCAGTGTCACAAGTATGCGAACATTAACATTGCAATGAAGTTACTATAAAAATCCCCGAATCACCACACTCCAGTGCCTGTTCAGGTACACTGAGGGAAAATTTAGCACGGCCAATGCACCCAACCAGCACAACTTTCAGATAGTGGGAGGAAACTGGAGCACTCGGAGGAAACTCACGCAGACATGGGGAGAACATGCAGAATCTGCACAGACAGTGGCCAAACCTGCAATTGAACCCGGACCTCTGCTGCTGTGAGGCAGCAATGCTATCCCCTGTGCCACCACAAGCTCTCCGAGAGCAACAGGAATACAAACACACAGACACACCCAAACACACATACATTAATACACACATTTGTTGATAGAAGCAATCAGATTTAGATACTCCCACTCACACACAAATTCAAGAACCAAAATTGCTGCAACACTCCAGAATAACGCACACTTAGGAACACTCGTCAGGTACTCTGTTGCTCACACACAAACACGCGCACACACACATGCATACTGGTACAGACAATATAGACACACGCAACACACACACGATAGGGGGGCAGGATAACAGCTACTCCCTGTCCATTGATGGTGGGGTGATCAAGTAAAACCGCGTGACAGCCTGGAACTCAGGTCCACGTCCCATTTCTCACCTCTTGCAACCTTCACCGGCAATGGATAAACAGTGGATTCAGTCTCCTGCCCATTTCCGGCAAGAGGCTGAATAAATTATTTCAATCTATTTTAAAACAAATTTAAATGAAATTAGTGAGCCTGGGATGGAATTGTGCGCCACACTTGCCTTTGCAGCCTCACCGGGAGAGGTTGGGTCCGGTGAGGAAAACAGCTGGCCACATGTATGAGGACGAGTCATGATGACCTCGCCGGGAGAACTGAAGGCCATTGAGGACACCGGGCAAGGTCGAGGGCAAAGGTAGGTGCCCCTTGGGCAATGCCCACCGGGCAGTACCAGGGAGTGGGGCATGAGGTGGTGGGGTCTACAGGGGCGGAGCCTGAAGGTAGCGGGGCCGACTCTGAACGTAGTTGCAGGGTCGGAGAGGGTCCCGTTACCACACTGCCCGCTGTCTGTGGGGTGGGGTGGTCCCCGCTGCCACTCTGCACGTGATTGGTGTTGGTAAGGAGGGGGGCATCACTGCCTCTCTGCATGCACATTGGGGTAGGGAGGGGGTCTCGCTGCCACACCGAACGTGATTGGTGGAGGCAGGGAGGGGGGCATCACTGCCTCTTTGCATGCACAGTGGGGTAGGGATGGGGTTTCGCTGCCTCTCTGCATGCACAGTGGGGTAGGGAGGGGGTCTCGCTGCCTCTCTGCATGCACAGTGGGGGTAGTGTGGGGTCTCGCTGCCTCTCTGCATGCACAGTGGGGTAGGGAGGGGGTCTCACTGCCTCACTGCATGCACAGTGGGGTAGGGAGGGGGTCTCGCTGCCTCTCTACATACACAGTGGGGTGGGGAGGGGGTCTGGTTGCCTCTCTGCATGCACAGTGGGGTAGGGAGGGGGGCATCACTGCCTCTCTGCATGCACAGTGGGGTAGGGAGGGGTCTCGCTGCCTCTCTGCATGCACAGTGGGGTAGGGAGGGGGTCTTGCTGCCTCTCTGCCTGCACAGTGGGGTAGGGAGGGGGATCTTGCTGCCTCTCTGCCTGCACAGTGGGTTAAGGAGGCGTGCCCTGCTGACACTCTGCATGCAATTGGTGTGGGGGAAGGGGCGGTGATTGGTCCAGGTGGTGGGGAGGGGGCTGGGTCTATATCTGGTCGGGGGCTGCTCAGAAAGAGCTGAGGACCCCCGGACTACCTGGGGGCAGCTGCTGTGCTGAAGCGAGCTGCAGCAGCAGAGAGCTGACAGATGTCTCTCTCAGACCAGGCAGCTCACTGCTGGCTGCAATTGCGCATTTGCAACCAGATAGGTTTGGGAGGTGGTGGGTATCCCAGCCAGCGCTGTGAGAGCTGCAAGTGATGGGGCCACTGCTGTGGGTGGTCCAACAGCCATCGAGTTTTAACAGCACAAAATGAGGCCCTTCGACCATTATGTCTGAATAGGTCATCAAACACCTATCCAATCCAATCCCATTTTCCAGCACTCGATCCATAGCCTTGTCATAGAGTTTACAGAATGGAAACAGGCCCTTCGGCCCATCTTATCCATGCTGCCCTTTCTTTTTAAACCCCTAAACTAATCCCAATTGCCCACATTTGCCCCATATCCCTCTATACCCATCGTGCCCATTTAACTATCTAAACGCTTTTAAAAAATAAAATTGTACCCGCCTCTACTACTGCCTCTGGCAGCTCGTTCCAGACACTCACCACCCTCTGTGTGATAAAATTGCCCCTCTGGACACTTTTGTATCTTTCCCCTCTCTCCTTAAACCTGTGCCATCTAGTTTTAGACTCCCCTACCTTTAGGAAAAGATATTGACTATTGAGCTGATCTGTGCCCCTCATTATTTTATAGACCTCTAGAAGATCACCCCTCAGCCTCCTACGCTCCAGAGAAAAAAGTCCCAGTCTATTCAGCCTATCCTTATAACTCAATCCATCAAGTCCCAGTCGCATCCTCGGAAATCTTTTCTGCACTCTTTCTAGTTTAATAATTATATGCTCTGGCGTTTGAGTTGCTGATCTAAATGCCTCTTGTGGTTTTTCCCGCTTCTACCATCCTTTCAGGCCGTGAGCTGCAGATCCCATCACCCTGTGGATGAAAACATTTTCCCTCAAATCCACACAAACACCTGCCCTTTACCTTAACTCCACGCCCCTCTGGTTATTGACACCTCTACTAAAGGGAAAAGGTTTCTTCCTATCCGTGTGCCACATAATTGTGTTCATATCACTCAGCTCCCCCCCCACCCCCCGCCCCCACCTGAAAGCATTCCCCACCACCACCCACTACACCCACTCCACCTCCAGCCGTCTCTGCTCTAAGGTAAAAAACCCAGCCTAACCAGCCTCTCCTCATAGCTGAAACTCTCCAGCCCAGGCAGCATCCTGGTGAATCTCCTCTCCACCGTCTCCAGTATAATCACATCCTTCCTGTAGTGTGATGACCAGAGCTGTGCACAGTTCTCTTGCTCTGGTCCAACCAGCATTTTATACACTTCCATCATCACCTCCCAGCTCTTATAGTCTATGCTGCGGCTGCTAAAGGCAAGTATCCTACATGTCGTCTTAACCACCTCATCTACCTGTCTTGCTGCTTTTGGAGATCCACATATCTGCAGCCCAAATTCATTCTGGTCCTCTGCACTTCCTCAGACTCGACCGGACATGGTACATTTCCTTGCCCGGATAGTCGTCCCAAATGCATGGCCTCACATTCGTCAGGTGTAAATTACATTTGCCCATTTGCCCAGCCTTTCAGTTTCCTCAGCACGGTGGCACAGTGGTTAGCACTGCTGCCCCACAGCGCCAGGGACGTGTGTTCCATTTCTGGCTTGGACCACATCTGTGTGGAGTTTGCACATTCTCCCCGTGTCTGCATGGGTTTCCTCTGGGTGCTCCAGTTTCCGCCCACAGTCGGAAGACTTGTGGGTTAGGTGGATTGGCCAGGATATACTGGACTTACTGTCAGGGAGAATTGCTTGGGTAAATGCATGGGGTTCAGGGGATATCGCCTGGGTGGGATTGTGCTCAGTCCAGACTCGATGGGCTGAATGGCCTCCTTCTGCACTGTAGGATTCTATGATTCCTGTCATCTAAGGCTTTCCTCCTCAATATTTACCACACCACCAATTTTTGTATCATCTGCAAACTTACTGATCACACCTCACACATTCAAGTCCAGACCATCAATGTACACTACAAACAGCAAGGGACCCAGCATCGATCCCTGTGGAACCCCACTGAACACAGGCTTGCAGTCACAAAAACAACCTTCCACCATCACCCTCTGCCACTCAGCCATTTTGAATATAATTTACCAAATTGACCTGGTTCCAATCGGAATCACTTCCTTGTTCAGTCTTCCATATTTGTCAAAAGCTTTTCTGAAGAACACGTAGACTACATCGACTGCACTTCCCTCATCTCCTCATCCAGTCACCTCCTCAATATATTCCAGCGAATTGTCAGACATGATCTCCCCCTGTCAAAGGCACGCTGACTATTGTTCATAAATCCTTACCTCTCGAAGTGGAGATTAATTCTGTCCCTCAGGTTGTTTTCCAATCATTTCCCGAACACGGATATGGTGATGGTGGTGTCCTGGCCGTGATCTTGGATATCTCCAGGGCACCTTGCAGGATGGCAGTATGGCACAGTGGTTAGCACTGCTGCCTCACAGCATCAGGGATCCCATTTCAATTCCTGGGATTCCATCAGCACCAGTGAAGCTTCTTTTTAAAACTTTGTTCCATTCTCACATCTCGCCTGTTGGGATTTCTCCTATTACAAGAACGTGTGGTGTTCCTCTGGAAAGAATCCACTGTGAGCAAGTCCAGTTTCTCGCAGCTCCCCAATGTCCACATTCAGCCTTGTAAATTCAGTCTCGGTCACAGCCGTCCCGTGTACATCATCAACCTGCATAAGTTCATTGGTAAGGTCAGGGCACATCGTGCTGATGTTTCAGCTTGAGATGCAAAAGACTGATTTGATTTGAATTGATTTGGTTTATTATTTTCACATATAATAAATATGTGATCCAAGCCGGGAATCGAACTCAGGTCCCTGTGAGACAGCAGTGCTAACCATTGTGCCACCATGCTGCCGACTCAGGAACAGCTTCTTCTCTGCTGCCATCTGACGTTTTAATGGGCCCACATCGCATTCAGATGATCTTATTCTACACCCTCGCTCTGAGTCCAACATTACATTCTGCACTCTCTCCTTCTCCATGTTCAGGGTTACAGTGTTACAGAGTTCAGTGTTGGGCCAGGGAGATGGTGTCTGTGGACCTGTTGGGGAGGTTGGTGAACTGTAGTGTATCCAGGCAATCTGGGAGGCCGGAATTGATTCATGCCATGACTAACCTTTTGATGCATTTCATAACATTGGATATAAAGTGAAAAGTGTTGTTGCTTGAGTGCCATACAGACAAAGCATACTGTACATAGAGAAGGAGAGAGGGCAGAATGTAATGTTGCAGTCATAGCTAGGATGTAGTAAAAGATCATCTTAATGCAATGTGGGTCCATTCAAACGTCTGATGGCAGCAGAGAAGCTGTTCCTGAGTCGGCAGCATGGTGGCACAATGGTTAGCGCTGCTGTCTCACAGGAACCTGAGTTCGATTCCCGGCTTGGATCACTGTCTGTGTGGAATTTGCACATTCCACCCGTATGCGCATGGGTTTGCTCCGGATGCTCCAGTTTTCCCCCACAGTCCAAAATGTGCAGGTTAGGTTGATTGGCCATGTTAACTGCCCATTAGCGTCCTGGGATATGTATGTTTGGGGGATTAGCAGGGTGCATATGTGGGATTTCGGGGATAGGACCTGGGTGGGATTGTTGTCGGCGTAGACCCGATGGGTCAAATGGCCCCCTTCTGCACTGTAGTGATTCTATGATTCTATGAGTCGGTTGGTCCATGTCCTCACACATTTTTTATCTTTTTCTCTGATGGAACAAGTGGGAAAAGTTGATGTCCGTGGTGCGCTATTCCTGAATTAGGCTGGTTGCTTTTGTGAGGTAACGGGAGGTTGAGACAGAGTTAATGAGTGGGAGGTTGGTTTGAGTGATGGACTGGTCTGCATTCACCAAGAACAAAGAACAAAGAACAAAGAACAATACAGCACAGGAACAGGCCCTTCGGCCCTCCAAGCCCGCGCCGCTCCCCGGTCCAGGATTGAATCCCGAATCCAGGATCCCCGCCCAATTTTCCAGCCTATCTACATACCAATATCCTATCCACCGAGCTGTCCCTCACAGCTACGATGCTTTGTTCATTACAACCTATTAACTTACCCCCACCCCCCCATTCCAGACCATGTGATCTCCAGGGAGAGGCGAAAACCCAGAGTGAAAAACCCCAGGGCCAATATGGGGAAAAAAAATCTGGGAAATTCCTCTCCGACCCCCTGAGGCGATCGAAACGAGTCCAGGAGATCACAATGGCCCCGATCGGAAAATGCTTCCCAACCCTAGTCATTTCCACTTCCACGAACACCATATGAATTCCCTGCCCCCGAGACAGGTTCCCAACTATCCGCAGTCTCACTCTGTACTGGCACCAGCAAGATGATCGTAGAATGAAGCCTTGAAACGAGAAACCAGGAACAATTAGCCCGCGCCGCTCCCTGGTCCAAACTAGACCACTCTTTTGTATCCCTCCATTCCCACTCCGTTCATATAGCTGTCTAGATAAGTCTTAAACGTTCCCAGTGTGTCCGCCTCCACCACCTTGCCCGGCAACACATTCCAGGCCCCCACGACCCTCTGTGTGAAATATGTCCTTCTGATATCTGTGTTAAACCTCCCCCCCTTCACCTTGAACCTATGACCCCTCGTGAACGTCACCACCGACCCGGGGAAAAGCTTCCCACCGTTCACCCTATCTATGCCTTTCATAATTTTATACACCTCTATTAAGTCTCCCCTCATCCTCCGTCTTTCCAAGGAGAACAACCCCAATTTCCCCAATCTCTCCTCATAACCAAGCCCCTCCATACCAGGCAACATCCTGGTAAACCTCCTCTGTACTCTCTCCAAAGCCTCCACGTCCTTCTGGTAGTGTGGCGACCAGAACTGGACGCAGTATTCCAAATGCGGCCGAACCAACGTTCTATACATCTGCAACATCAGACCCCAACTTTTATACTCTATGCCCCGTCCTATAAAGGCAAGCATGCCATATGCCTTCTTCACCACCTTCTCCACCTGTGACGTCACCTTCAAAGATCTGTGGACTTGCACACCCAGGTCCCTCTGCGTCTCTACACCCTTTATGGTTCTTCCATTTATCGTGTAGCTCCTCCCTACATTATTCCCACCAAAATGCATCACTTCGCATTTATCAGGATTGAACTCCATCTGCCATTTCCTTGCCCAAATTTCCAGCCTATCTATATCCTTCTGTAGCCTCTGACAATGTTCCTCACTATCTGCAAGTCCTGCCAGTTTTGTGTCGTCCGCAAACTTACTGATCACCCCAGTTACTCCTTCTTCCAGATCATTTATATAAATCACAAACAGCAGAGGTCCCAATACAGAGCCCTGCGGTACACCACTAGTCACAGGCCTCCAGCCGGAAAAAGACCCTTCCACTACCACCCTCTGTCTTCTATGACCAAGCCAGTTCTCCACCCATCTAGCCACCTCCCCCTTTATCCCATGGGATCCAACCTTTTTCACTAGCCTACCATGAGGGACTTTGTCAAATGCTTTACTAAAGTCCATATAGACAACATCCACGGCCCTTCCTTCGTCAACCATTTTGGTCACTTCTTCAAAAAACACCACCAGGTTCGTGAGGCATGACCTCCCTCTCACAAAACCATGTTGACTATCGTTAATGAGTTTATTCCTTTCTATATGCGCATACACCCTATCTTTAAGAATCTTCTCCAACAACTTCCCCACCACGGACGTCAAGCTCACCGGCCTATAATTACCCGGGTTATCCTTCCTACCCTTCTTAAATAACGGGACCACATTGGCTATCCTCCAATCCTCTGGGACCTCACCTGTGTCCAGTGACGAGACAAAGATTTGCGTCAGAGGCCCAACTATTTCACCTCTCGTCTCCCTGAGCAGCCTTGGATAGATTCCATCAGGCCCTGGGGATTTGTCAGTCTTTATATTCTCTAACAAACCTAACACTTCCTCCTTTGTAATGGAGATTTTCTCCAACGGTTCAACACTCCCCTCCGAGACACTCCCAGTCAACACATCCCTCTCCTTAGTGAATACCGACGCAAAGTATTCATTTAGGATCTCCCCTACCTCTTTGGGCTCCAAGCATAAGTCCCCACTTTTGTCCCTGAGAGGTCCGATTTTTTCCCTTACAACCCTTTTGTTCCTAACGTATGAATAAAATGCCTTGGGATTCTCCTTAATCCTGTCTGCCAAGAACATTTCGTGACCCCTTTTTGCTCTTCTAATTCCCCGTTTGAGTATTTTCCTACTTTCATTATACTCCTCCAGAGCTCCCTCCGTTTTTAGCTGCTTGGACCTAACATACGCCTCTCTTTTCCTTTTGACCAGTCCCTCAATTTCCCTGGTTATCCACGGTTCTCTAATCCTACCCTTCCTATCCTTCTTTTTTACAGGCACATGCTTGTCCTGTAGCCCTAACAACCGTTCCTTAAAAGACTGCCACATACCAGATGTGGATTTACCCTCAAACAGCCTCTCCCAATCAAGAGCTGCCAATTTCTGCCTGATCCCAATAAGGTTAGCCTTCCCCCAATCCAACACCTTACCCTTGGGACACCACTCATCCTTTTCCATCACTATCCTAAAGCTAACAGAATTGTGGTCACTATTTGCCACATGTTCCCCGACCAAAACTTTGAAGACCTGACCGGGCTCATTCCCCAGCACCAGGTCCAGTATAGCCCCCTCTCTAGTTGGGCTGTCCACATATTGTTTCAACGAACCCTCCTGTACACATTTTACAAATGCCTCACCATCCAGAGTCCCTGCCCTCAGCGATTTCCAGTCTATACCAGGGAAATTGAAGTCTCCCACTACAACAACCCTATATTTCCTGCACCTATCCAGTATCTCCTGACATATCCATTCTTCCACTTCCCTTGGGCTGTTGGGGGGCCTGTAGTACACCCCCAACATAGTGACTGCGCCTTTCCTGTTTCTAAGCTCCACCCAGAGTGACTCGCTACACGACTCCTCCGAATTGTCCTCCCTCTGCACCGCTGTAATATGCTCTCCAACCAATACCGCTACTCCCCCACCTCTTTTGGCCCCTCCTCTGTCTCGCCTAAAACACTTGTACCCTGGAATATTCAGCTGCCAGTCCTGTCCCTCTTTCAACCAAGTCTCTGTCACCGCAACCACATCCAAATTCCTCGTGCGCATTAAGGCCCCAAGTTCGTCTGTTTTACCTGCTACGCTCCTTGCATTGAAGTATAAGCACTCCAGACCCCCAGGCTCAGTGAGGTCGTCCTCCCCCAGAGTGCTCTTCTTCTTTGCCAGCCTTGTCCCAGCCCCAAGCTCGTCCCCAGCCACCACACTTATAGACCTAATAGTTTGATCCCCACCCCCCTGCCATACTAGTTTAAACCCCCCCGAACTGCACTAGCAAAGCTCCCAGCCAGGATATTTGTGCCCTTCCAACTTAGTTGTGACCCCTCCCTCTTGTACAGGTGCCATCCTCTCCTGAAAACCTCCCATTGGTCTATGAAAATAAAGCCCTCCCTCCTGGACCAGTCCTTTAGCCAGGCATTCATTTGAACCAACTCCCTATTCTTATCCTCAGTGGCACGAGGCATTGGGAGCAGCCCAGAGATGGCCACCCTAGTGACCCTACTTTTTAACCTATTTCCCAACTCCCTGAATTGCTCCCTTAGGACCCCCCTACTCTTCCTATCTACGTCATTTCCACCAATGTGTATAATGACATCCGTTTCTTTATCTTCCCCTTTTGAAGTTTCTCGCAGTCTTGGACAGAGCAGGAGCCATACCAAGCTAGAATGTTATTTATGGTGCATCTGTAAAAGTTGATGAGAGTCGCAGCTGACATGCCAAATGTCCCTAAACCTCTGAGAAAATAGAGGCGTTCGGAGACTTTTTTAATTATAGGGACGTCATGGAGGAACCAGGAAAGGTTTTTCGTGATGTGGACCCTAAAACGTGAAGCTCTCGACTATTTCAACTTCATCCCATTGATGTAGATCGGGGCATGTACTCCACTAGGCTTCCAGAAGTCGATTTGCTTTGTTGACATTGAGGAAGAGATTATTGTTGTCGCCCCAGTTCACCAGATTCTCTGTCTCTTCCTCCGACCCACTGCAGGTGTCATCAGCAAACTTGGGAACCGAGTTGCAGGGGAATTTGGCCACACAGTCACCAGTGTATAAGGAGTATAGTAAGGGGCTGAGGACGCAGCCTTACGGGGCACCGCTGTTCAGGATGATTGTGAAGGAGATGTTGTTGATTGTCCTTAATTTTGCTCTCTATGGATTAGGAAGTTGAGGATCCAATTGCAGAGGCAGGAGCCAAGCCCAGCGCCACGAACTTTGGACATGAGTTTCGTAGGACTAATGGTGTTGCAGGCTGAGCTGTAGTTGATAAACACGAGTCTGTGTTCCAGGGTTCACTGTCGGGCCCGGGAGATGGCATTGTGGACCTGTTGTGGATGTCGGTGAACTGTCGTGGATCCAGGCAATCTGGGAAGCCGGAACTGATTCATGCCATGACTAACCTTTTGATGCATTTCATAATATTGGACATCAGAGTCACCGGACGATAGGCATTAAGGCAGCCTGCTTGGCTTTTCCTTTGGTACTGGCCTTTGTTTGAGTTTTACCTGGTGCATAGATTGGCAACCTTCCTGCCGAGAGACGACTGCAGCTGCACTGGTCCAGTAGACCAACGTGGGACAGCAGTAATCGCACTGAGCATTATGGACGATAGCGATTCGCTGAACCCTGAAACTTTCTCCCACTCTTGAAAGAAACACTGGAAGTTGTGTTCTGTGCCAATCGAGTGTGAGATTACTATTTTTTCCTGTGTTGTGCTAACAGTGGCCACAATGCTGTGATCTCCTCTCCAGGGTACAGTTCTGTGTAAGTATAATAGAGATTCTGTGCTGTCAAGGCATCAGGATCTCCCTCTGCCAATTGTTAGTATTGTCCAGAGGCAAGGGTCAAACCAGCCCTCTTTGGTACCAGCTCTGTTGCAGGGGTTGTCAGTAAACTGTCTGAGAGACGACAGATTACCATCTACAGGATTCCAGTCTGGATTTTCTGTCAGGGTTTACTCCCTCACCCTTGGAGCTGAGTGAGGGTCAATGTTGTGGACTCTCCGGAAAGCTCTCTCCCAAATGTATACCAGTGTGTTGCTACCATGGACTGCACGGTGACACAGTAGTTAGCACTGCTGATTCACAGCGTCAGGGAGCTGGGTTCAATTCCAGGCTTGGGTCACTGTCTGTGTGGAGTTTGGACCTTCTCCCCGTGTCTGTGTGGGTTTCCTCCGGATGCTCCACTTTCCTCTCACACTGCAAAAGACGTGCTGGTTTAAAAAAAAGATTTAAGTCATTTTATGTGTATACATTCTTTTTTATTTTAACCCATCCTCAGTCCAAATGGTAACTTCTTTCCCTGAATCCTGTCTAATTTTATTCTTTATTTCCCTTCCTGACAGTGAACATAATCACAATTGTGACTCTGACGAGCAGAAACTGTGGTCTGTCCAAATGTGTGACTCGTTACCTGGTGGCCATGTCAGCGGGGGATCTGCTGGTCGTTATCCTCGACCTGATATTCAGACACATTCCCATTCTTTATCGGGAACAGTTTTATTTCCTGTACTGGGTCCCCGTGTGTAACATCCACGCCGTCCTGCTTTATGCAGCCACTGACTGTTCTGTCTGGTTCACCGTCACTTTCACCTTTGATCGATTTGTGGCCATTTGCTGCCCCAAGCTGAAGAGTAAATATTGCAGTGAGAAATCGGCGGCTGTGGTTCTGGGAACAGTGACGGTGCTGAGCTGTTTAAAGAACATCTTCTGGTATTTTATGTTATTAAATAGATATCGGCTGGGGAACGAACCCTGGTTTTGTGAGGTCACAATGGATGTTGTGGAATCTCCGGTCTGGGGAACAATCGAGTTCCTCCACAACATTCTAACCCCGACTGTCCCGTTCGTCCTGATTCTGCTGCTCAACGTTTTCACCGTCAGACACATTTTAATGAGCAGCAGAGCCCGCAGGAGACTCCGGACTCACAGCAGTGGGGAGAATCCCAGAGACCCAGAGATGGAGAGTCGCAGGAAATCCATCATTTTACTGTTTGTTATCTCAGCCAATTTCATCCTCTTATGGTCGACATTCATGGTTTATTCAATATGGAGTCGGATGTATGATTTGGGCTATAAGTCGGTATGGTTAGATTTCTATGTTATGGAATTTGGTTTCATGTTGCAACTCACAAGTTGTTGTACAAACACTGCCATTTATGCTGTGACACAGACTCACTTCAGGCAGCAGCTCATCAATCTGCTGAAAGCTCCCCTTACTTCAATTCTTCAACTCATTAGACCCTGAGAGGAAACTACAACTACAAGACCCCTGACTCTTTCTATTGGACTTTCAAATATAAATAACAAACAGTTGCCATGTCTGGTGGCCAGGTATGGATACGAATATTTGCCCGTGGGTCAGTGTCGACAATATCAACAAGGGCAGAAGTACCACCAATTACTACTCTTCACACTTGGGAATGGCCAGGACATCCGGAGACGTGGCTGCACACGGAGAGTGCCGTTCCGTTCATGGGGTCTATGTTCCTGAAATGGTAGATGCTGATTCAAAATGGATGGCCGTTCACAGGGTGAGTTACTCAAACACAAGGACAAGAGTGGAGAAACTTCACACCTCTTTCATGACACCCGGGATCCCGGAAATGTTAGGTCCTGAAAATGGGCCACCCTTCATCAGCCAGGAATTTGTGCATTCGATGAAGTTGGACAGAATTTGACACGTTTGGGCAGTGTCATATTATGATGTTGAGATGCCGGCGTTGGACTGGGGTAAACACAGTAAGAAGTTTACAACACCAGGTTAAAGTCCAACAGGTTTATTTGGTAGCAAAAGCCACTTTTGCTCCCAAATAAACCTGTTGGACTTTAACCTGGTGTTGTTAAACTTCTTACAGTGTCATATTACCCATCATCCAATGGCCTGGCAGAAAGAGCGGCCCAAACAGTAAAAGCAGGTTCAAAATACCATCCCCCAGTCTCTTTGGACACCAAACCATCCAGATTTCATCTTCAATTACAGAATGACACCCTCCAACCTCCCCCCGACCTCCCCGCTTCAACAACTGGAATAGCCCCAGCAGAGTTGGTCATGGGAAGTTCACTCCGCCCAATGTTAAGTCTGACCTTCTGAAGGTGGGAGCTAGCACCCAGTGCCGTTCCCACCAGCCGGGAGAGGCACCGAAAGGCAGGTGATAGGTTATTGGTAAAGAATCATGGCAATGGATCCACGTGGTTATGAGGCACGGTCGAGTCTGGAACAGGGCCAGTTTCCTATCAAGTCCGCTTGGGAGATACCATCCTATGGGAATGCTTCAATCATCTACAAGCCATGAAGCCCCAAGCCGTGCAGGAAAAAGCAATTCCCAGCACAGCGGGAACTTTGGAAAGAATTCCAGGCTCTCCGGCTCCTGTTCCCCATCTCCGCCAGTGGGAACCTCGGAGTCTGAAATGGACACAGTGGGTTTAGCCTCTCGATCACATTGTCACCCGATAAAGGGAACTCGGGCCACACGCTCATGGTGGAAGAGGCGAGCTCCGGTCTGCTGAACCCCACTCACTTCCGAGGCTGAGCAGCAGGAACCGGACCCAGCATTGAAACTCCAAAAAAGGCTTCCAAGGTGGTCAGCCCTCGGCGGTTACTCAGACCTAGAGGGGGAGGGGGGGCAGTGACTTCAATCAGGTTCATGTGTTGGACACTGGCAAATATAAACTACCAAACTGAGGCCTGTGAAATGTGCCCACTCAGGGAGCTCCACAGAGTGCAAGCTGCAGAGAGTGAAGCACTGAGAGCTGGGGTAAGTGTGGGAGTTTAGGGAAGTGGTGGAGAGGTATTGCTGTGTCTTGTGTCCCTTACTGCCCGGTCCCTTACGGCCAGGTCCAGGGCGGGTAGGTGTCCCCCAGACATTACTGTTCAGAAAGTGACGTGAGCAGATGTGTTTATTGAGACTTTCAGAAGGCTTTCGACAAGGTCTCACATCGCAGACTGCCATGTAAAGTGAAAGCACATGGGATTACAGGCAATGTTTTGAGACGGATAGAAAGCTGGTTCACTGATAGAAAGCAAAGAGTTGGCGATAAATGGGCCTTTTTCTGATTAGCAGTCAGTGTCTAGTGGGGTTCTGCAGGAATCTGTGCACGGACCCCAACTGCTCACATTATATATTAATTATTTTGAAAATGGAACTAGATTGCTTTTTAACCAGCTGCTCCTTCCACAACCATTGCTTTTTAACCAGCTGTCCCTTCCACAACCATTGCTTTTTAACCAGCTGCTCCTTCCACAACCATTGCTTCGATTTGAAAGAAATGCCATTCAATTGTGGACGGCTCTGGAAGTTTCCATATTCCCGTCTTGCAAGTTATAGATAACCGTTTGTAATCTTGATGTACTATTACTACACTTGCTTTTTGCTTCCTAATGCAAAGCATTTGGTGCCACTATATCTGAATTCATTGGAGAAATGACAGACACGAATAAACACCTAAAAGATCAGCGAACTTTTAACTGCAGTCTGAATCTACAGTTGTGCCAGGAGTATGATTCAAACTTGTACCCAGTTTGTACAGTCATGTTTTTAAATCTGCTAAATTTGCAGCTCTCTGAAATAGTGAGAGAATTCAAAATAACAAATGGATTATTGCTCACGGATTCACCACTTCAGAACAACCTGCACGAACTCTGGGCTCTGCTCAACTTCCTCCTCCTGGATGTCTTCAATTCGTCTGCAGTAAGTAATGAGAAAAGCAGCTTGACAGTGACTGTACCGTTTGTCTAAGGTTCAATTACAGTGTTTCAACCTATTTCTCTTTGGAAGGCATGAGAGAAAGCTGCAAAGTTGTGTCTTTGGGAATCACTGGGTCCCTTTTCCCTCTCACTCCTTCCAGTCGTGTCTGGGGCAGTTTCGGGGCTGGAGAGGATTGTCCTCATTCACTGGGGGAGCAAGGGGAGAAAACTGTTCTCTGTCCCCGAGGTTTAATGCAGCCTCTGTGACTAGGCCTCAATTCAAGGCCTAATCTCAGAGGGCCCTCAGAGTGTCCTTTTGTATTTGCTTCATTCCCGAACAGTGTCTGTGCTGAAGTGGGAGAACTCCATGGTTAAAAGCAAAATAATTCATTTTATTCAGGATGAGATTGTGGGTTTTCCTGCTCTCGCTCTCTCTGTCTCCCATCGTTCTCCTTTGATTGTGAGTTATCAGAGAGAGAAATGGGAACTGGAGGGTAACAGTGAGAGAGGGGGAATGGGAGGGTAACAGAGCAGTTTGCTTGTGGGATCTTGCTGTGAGTATTTTCCCTGCAGCCTATCCTGCTGGGAGACCGTGGTTCCGCTCCCCAAATTCAGTGCACTGACAACTGACTGTGATTGCTTCCATCTCCCACCACTGCCCCCAGCCTCATTTCTCAATGTGAATCAGTGATCAACACAAACAGTGGTCACAGGGTGACATGATTTAAAATGGTCAGACAGACACCTTTCAGAGAGCATTTCAATCCAGATTCATCGTCAGAGAGAGAGAGAGAGATTATCCAGAGCAGGCGAGAGAGAGAGGAGGGCGATGGGTACGTACAGAGATAGGGGGAGATAAACAGGCAGAGAGAGGGAGAGAGAACAGAGATAGATCATCAAGTGCAGGAGAGAGAGAAGAGGGGGGTGGATAGGGACAGAGATGATGGAGGTAAGAGAGAGGGGGAATTCGAGAGAGAGAAACAGAGAGGAGTGACTGTGCTGGAAGTGGAAGGTTCCCTGTTCATGTCAAATGTACAAACAGCACCAAACCTGGAGTGATGTCCCCTTATTTTAACTGGGGAGGGGTGGAAGGAAGAGGGGCAGAGAGAGGGAGAGGTGTGGTCCCTCATTCCCACTGACTTCACCTCAATCCTCACTTAAATATCACATTGTATCTGGCCACGTTCAGACTGTGTGGGATCTTGCTGTCCACTCATGCTCTGTGCCTCCTCCCTGCCCCATATTCCTCACACTGTATCAGTGTCCACATTTTAAACATAAAAGATTGAGTGAAAGGAGGGTGGGATATGGAGAGGAACAGGGTAAGGCAGAGCTGCAGAGAGGGCGTTTCGATCGAGTTCTCACAGGGGCTTGGAATGAAAAAGGCTGCGATTGGGACCCGGTTTAATTGGCCAAATGGACAGTGCCTGTGTTTTACTCTCAGTAATGTCACGGTGCTGTGTGAGAGCCCAGGGCAGCGCTTCAATCTACTTTTACTGAGTTTCTCTTTGTAACATTCTCAGTCTCCCTCTCACTGCGAAGCACTCGGGAGGGAGAGGGAGCTGAAATTCACATTCCTGAGCCTGGGGGAAAAGCTTGTTCTCAATCCCAGAGTCCTACTTGTGTTTTTAGACAGGGCGCTGGGATTTGTGGATTTAAAGGATTGTTCTGTTTCACTGGGCCTCAATTCAAGGCCTGTGTGACTAGGCCTCAATTCAAGGCCCGGGTGACTTGGCCTCAATTCAAGGCCTGTGTGACCTGGCCTCAATTCAAGGCTTGTGTGACTAGACCTCAATTCAAGGCCTGTGTGACTAGGCCTCAATTCAAGGCCTGTGTGACTCGGCCTCAATTCAAGGCCTGTGTGACTAGGCCTCAATTCAAGGCCTGTGTGACTCGGCCTCAATTCAAGGCCTGTGTGACTAGGCCTCAATTCAAGGCCTGTGTGAGTAGGCCTCAATTCAAGGCCTGTGTGAGTAGGCCTCAATTCAAGGCCTGTGTGGCTCGGCCTCAATTCAAGGCCTAATCTCAGGGGCACCTTTGCATTTCCTTAATTCCTGAACAGGGTTTAAGTGGCTGAATTCAATGGTTCAATAAAATGTGCAGCAGCCACTTCAGGGTGGGATTGTGGGTTTTCCATGCTCCCCCTCCCACTGTTCTCTTCTCATTCTGAGCTTTAAAACATGATGCACAGCGTACATCATTATTTTAAACGGTCAGACAGCAACTTATCAGAGAGAGCACTTCAGTCCAGATTCACACTGAGATAGAGAAACAGCAGAGATCAGGACAGATTATCCAGAGCAGAAGAGGGAGGGGTGCAGAGATTGTGTATTGGATAGGTCTAGATCTGGGGGGAGAGTGAAAGAGACAGAGAGGGGGGCGGGGGTGATAGAAGCTTCATTGCTGAGATTGAATGTATTGATATCGAATGAGGGAGATTCTCAGTGTTGGTGCGGTTTGTAAAATGAGTCAGAAGCACAGCTGGAGGTGGGGTTAAACGCAGAGGGAGAGACACAGATCAGGGAATGGATGGGGGAGTGGGGAGCCTCCCCTGTTTCTTTACAGCCCAGCCTCTGGAGTAAACCCGTCCCCACCCACTCCCCCCACCAAAAATGCTTTGATGTGTTTCATTAATTTAATACTGGGACAGTCACGAGGCATTTGCACTTTCATTTCATTTTGAAATCTGTTCCCCTTTGAACAAAGGACAAAGAACAGTACAGCACAGGAACAGGCCCTTTGGCCCTCCAAGCCCGTGCCGCTCCCTAGTCCAAACTCGACCATTCTTTTGTAGCCCTCCATTCCCACTCCGTTCATGTGGCTATCTAGATAAGTCTTAAACGTTCCCAGTGTGTCCGCCTCCACCACCTTGCCTGGCAGCGCATTCCAGGCCCCCAGCACCCTCAGGGCTCTGGTAGTGCGGCGACCAGAAATGGACGCAGTATTCCAAATGGTCAGAGTTTGATAATGGGAAGGATGTGGAAATGAATGTTTTCTCCCCGCACCCCAGAGAAAATAAGGCTGAGAGGAGACTTGATAGAGAGATTCAAGATCCTAAGAATTATGGACTGGTTAAAGAGTGAGAAACTCTTCCCTCTCAAGAGATGGTCAGGAACTAGAGGGCACCGATTCTAATTGATGGGGAAATGGATCAGAAGTGAAGTGAGAAAAAGCACTTCACCGAGAGGCTGTTTGGAATCTGGAACAATCTTCCTGAAATCCTGTTCCAGTATTCAATAACATGATGGCTGATCTGTGATCGAACTCTCTACCTCTTTACCCCTTGGACTAAGGGAAATCTATCAACCCCAGATTTAAAATGATAACAAATGACTGAGCATCAATAGCCATTTGCAGAAGATTGTTTCAAACTAACTCCACACCACATCTGGCAATGATTTCATTGCTACATTTCGAAAATCCTAAACTGAGGCTAACATCCAAATGTCCCCAAGTCCTGGAGTCCCAACCAGCAGAAAAACTTGTTCTTTATTATCCTTTACCTCTTTATTTTAAATGTTTGATTAAATCAGGCTCTAATTTAAATTCCAGCGGTTATTTAATTTAAGCTAAATTAATGTCACAACATTACTGCCATCTTTTACCCAAAACGTAGCTTCAGACCGTGTCCCTCTATATTTAACCAGCCCGTCTCTGACATCTCCTCCAGTCACACAACCCTGTGAGATGTCTGCACCGCTCTAATTGTGGCATCATGAGCGTTCCTCATGCAACATGACTTGCATCGATAAACTCTCATCTCCAACATTTCAATTGAAATTTCAAAGCTCAATGGCTTTGAAGCCGAATGGTCCAGATTGCCATGGCCTTCAATGTGAACAGGTTGTTAGTGATGTCACTACAGAGGTTGCCTAGGAAACAATGACTGAACACAGGGGGTGAATGTGAGAAGCTGAAGTTTCCACTTGAAGACATTCCCAGTGTCTCTGAGCAGCTGAACTGGGGAAGCCTTTGGGCAGAGACTGTGCTGCTGCTATTGCCCTTCCCGGCCACCAGGCGTCTCTGTAACGCTCCCGGGGGCTGCCTGTGCGCATGTGCGGGGCGGGAATGCTCCCAGAGGTCAGCGCGCGGGACGCCGCCGCATTGATGCCGTCTCCCCTGGCAACCGCAAGATGGTCGCCGCCGCCGCCTCCCTTGGCAAGGGAATATGGCCGCTGACGGTCTCCCTTGGCAACGCAAAATGGCCGCCGGCGGGGGGGGGTGTCATTGCGGCGCGTGCGCAGTGAGGTCTGTCTGCAGCCATTGTCCAGGTTGCCCCCAGTGGATGGGGTTGGGATTGTGCAGCAGATGGAGCAACAATCCCAGTTTCAATAGGGGGACAGAAGCTGCAATGCTGCCCCCTGTTGGTCACTTCTCCCAGTCTCAGCATTGCAGAGTGTTTAAACAAGAGTGCATTGTCACAGCAGCACCTTCACCTTCAGTTTCACTTTATTTATTAGTCTCAGAAGTAGGCTTACATTAACACTGCAATGAAGTTACTGTGAGAATCCCCTAGTCGCCCACACTCCGGCGCCTGTTCGGGTTACACTGAGGGGGAATTTAGCACGGCCAATGCACCCTAACCAGCACGTCTTTCAGACTGTGGGAGGAAACCGGAGCACCCGGAGGAAACCCACGCAGACACGGGGAGGGGACAGCCCGGGGGAAAGCTCCATTCCAACTGTCCCTGGAGTGTCAGATTAACCTGGGTCACTCACGCACCCCCGGCTAAGACTCACCTCCCTCAGACAGTGAGACCCTCCTGTATCACTCACCTTACTGTAGTCAGATACCCTCAGACTCAGCACTGGGCCCTGGGCGTGTTCTTTAAATGCTGCGATCTGTAATGGAGGAAAGAGTTGGGAGGATTTTGATTTGATTTGATTTATTATTGTCGCGTGTATTGGGATACAGATTCACATCTACCCACCGGTGCGCATGTGCGGGAGGGGGATTCTCCCGGAGGGCCGCGCGCGGGCCGCCGCCGCATTGAAGCCGCCTCCCCTGGCAACGCAAGATGGCCGCGAGCCGTCTCCCCTGGCAACGCAAGATGGCCGCGGGCCGCCTCCCCGGCAACGCAAGATGGCCGCGAGCCGTCTCCCCTGGCAATGCAAGATGGCCGCGGGCCGTCTCCCCTGGCAATGCAAGATGGCCGCGGGCCGTCTCCCCTGGCAACTCAAGATGGCCGCCGGCGGTGAGTGCTGGTGGCACAGCCGCAAACCGGGAATGGAAGGCGGGCCCCCGGCGCAGAAAGAGGCCATTCAGCCCATCAGAGCGGCAGCAGCTCGGGGAATGGAAACTAGCCGCCCATTGTAACCGCAGCTTCCAGTCAGGCAGCCCCCAGCCCCCTGTTTCCAGCCGGCAGCATTTCAGCTCCAGGTGCGGCTGCTGATGGAGTGAAGCCCCGGGCTTTGTGTCTGAAGCTCCAGTTTAGGCAGCGAATTGCAGACAGGCAGCAGCCTCTGAGTGAAAAGCTTCTTCCTAATGTCCCCTCTAATGCTGCCAGCAATCCCCTTCAATCTGTGGCAGCCCCCCCACTGCCCCCCACCCCGGGTAAGTCACCTCTCTCTGCTCGGGGGAAACTGCCCTTTCCTCTCCACCCTGTCTCCCACCCTCACCATTCTGGACACCTCAGTTCACTCACCCCTCAGCCTCCTGTGTTCCCAGCAACACAACCCTGGCCAATCCAATCTTTCCCCATCGCCGCCATTCCCCAGCCCCGGGGCAACACTTTTATAAATCCAAATGGTTCTCCAATCCCATTAAACTGTCCATTTAACATTGCCCCATCGCCAACTGTGAGCAACCAACACAGACACAAACCAGAGGCACAGACGCTGCAAATGTCGCAATCTTTATTTACAAAACAATGGAACATTTATTGACAGGTTCAGGTCAATCTCAGTGATGGGCGGTGACCAGGTCCACATTAAAACAATGGCTCAGTCCAAGGTTAAACATCATTGGAACAAAGTGGAAGTTTGTTCTGCAATTGGACATTGCCGGTGACTCCCAATATGATGGAGAGATCCAAACTCACACCAGGCGAGGAGGCGGTAGTGGAAGGTGTGCAGCAGCAGCCCGCACAGGAAACGCCTCCGCGGGGTAGAAAAAGGCATGGAGGACATTTCCGCGAGGCGGCTCAGGCTGTGGGGCACACAGAGTGTTTAAACAAGAGTGCATTGTCACAGCAGCACCTTGACCTTCAGTTTCAGTTTATTTATTAGTCTCAGAAGTAGGCTTACATTAACACTGCAATGAAGTTACTGTGAGAATCCCCTAGTCGCCACACTCCGGCGCCTGTTCGGGTTACACTGAGGGAGAATTTAGCACGGCCAATGCACCCTAACCAGCACATCTTTCAGACTGTGGGAGGAAACCAGAGCACCCGGAGGAAACCCACGCAGACACGGGGAGGGGACAGCCCGGGGGAAAGCTCCATTCCAACTGTCCCTGGAGTGTCAGATTAACCTGGGTCACTCACGCACCCCCGGCTAAGACTCACCTCCCTCAGACAGTGAGACCCTCCTGTATCACTCACCTTACTGTAGTCAGATACCCTCAGACTCAGCACTGGGCCCTGGGCGTGTTCTTTAAATGCTGCGATCTATCGTGGAGGAAAGAGTTGGGAGGATTTTGATTTGATTTGATTTATTATTGTTGCGTGTATTGGGATACAGTGAAAAGTATTGTTTCTTGTATGCTGTACAGACAAAACATACCGTTCATAGAGTACATCGGGGAGAAGTCAAAGAGAGGGTGCAGAATGTAGTGTTGCAATCATAGGTAGGGTGTAGAGAAAGATAAATCTAATATGTAGCAGGTCCATTCAAAAGTCTGAGGGCAGCAGGGAAGTTCTTGAGTCGGTTGGTACGTGATCTCAGACTTTGTATCTTTTTCCTGACGGAAGAAAGTGGAAGAGAGAATGTGTGCATGAGGTCCTTAATTATGCTGGCTGCTTTTCTAAGGCCGCGGGAAGGGTAGACAGAGTCAATGAATGGGAGGCTCGTCTGTGTGATGGACGGGGCTACATTCATGACCTTTTGTAATTTCTTGCAGTCTTGGACAGAGCAGAAACCAGACCAAGCCGTGACACAGAAAGGATGCTTTCTATGGTGCATCTGTAGAAGTTGGTGAGAGTCGTGGCTGACATGCCAAATTTCCTTAGCCTCCTGAAGAAGGAGACATGTTGGTGGGCTTTCTCAATTATAGTGTCGGCATGGGGGGACCAGGACAGGTTGTTGGTGATCTGGACACCTAGAAACTTGAAGTTGGGACCCAAATGACAAGTTGTCATAGTGTCATAGCTGTTTACAGCATGGAAACAGGCCCTTTGGCCCAACTTGTCATGCTGCCCTTTTTCTTTTAACCCCTAAGCGAGTCCCAATTCCCCACATTTGGCCCATATCCCTCTACATCGATCTTACCCTGTAACTGTCTAAACGTTGTTTAAAAGATAAAATTGTGCCCCTCTCTACTACTACCTCTGGCAGCTTGTTCCAGACGCTCATCACTCTCTGTGTGAAAAGATTGCCCCTCTGGACACTTTTGTATCTCTCCCCTCTCACCTTAAACCCATGCCCTCTAGTTTTAGACTCCCCTTTGGGAAAAGAGATTGACTATCTATTGTGTGTCAACCATAGAATAGCCACAGAATGAAGGAAGCCATTCAGCCCATTCAGCTGGTGTCGACTCTCTGCTCGAGCAATCGAGCCAGTCCCACTGCTCCACCTTGTCCCTGGAGCCCTGCAAATCTTTTCCCATCAGCTTCCCATCCCATTTCCTCCGGAAAGACAGCGAGGAGCAGAGAGGAAAGAGGGACTTGGGGAATGGAAGGTATCATCTGATGTTCTTGTTGACAGATGCTCTGTGGCGGATAAAGCTGGCAGCTTCCTCCAGAAAGCAGCACAGAGTGAATGGAAGGGGCAGAATGTGAGTGAGATGAGACACGAGAGAGAGAGAGAGAGAGAGGGGTGAAAGCTTTCTGTTTGTCAGCAAAAAGCACAATGGTGGCCCTGTGTCCTTCAGGGAGCGGCCCAGGCCTCGCTCAAAGCCTGCCCTGTCCTCACACTCACTGGGAGACGGCCATTTCTAACATGTTGTCCATGTTTCTGAGCTGACACTGAGACAAACACAACAGCAGCCACTGTCCGGACAAGTCCTCATGGAGAATGAAATGTCCAAAGCCACTTCAAAGGAAGACTGCGCGGCAGGATTTTTCCCCGAGCTGTGGAGGGAGAGATTTGGATGGATGACCAGAAGCTGGGTCAGTGAGGTTGTGTTTTAGCAATGGAGGTCGAGAGAACAGAAAAGGCCCTTCGGCCCATTGCATCTGTGCCGGTCAAAGACAAATCACCCAACTTGGCTCACGGCCTGGTAAGCCTTGGCATTGCAAATGCATAGCTAAGCACTTCTTAAACGTTCTGAGGGTCTCTGCCTCCACCACCCTTTCAGGCAGACAGTTCCAGACTCCCACTACCCTCTGGGTGAAAAAGGTTTTCCTCACATCCCCTGTAAACCTCCTGCCCCTTACCCTAAATCTATACCCCCTGGTCATTGATCCCAACACCAAGGGGAAAGCTTTCTCCCCGTCTACTCTATCGATGTCCCTCATAATCTTATCCACCTCCATCATGTTCCCCCTCAGCCTCCTCTGCTCCACGGAAAACAACCCCAGGGTGGATTCTTATCACCGTTCAGGCCGGCAGGATTTTCCCATCCCACTGCAGTGAAAGGAGATTTGGCTGGTCACCAGATTCTCCGACCTCGCTGAGCGGGAGTGTGGCGTCAACAGGTGGTAAGATCACACCCTCAGTCTATAAAATCTCTCTTCAGTTCGAGTGGCGGCACGGTGGCACAGTGGTTAGCACTGCCGCCTCACAGCGCCAGGGACCCGGGTTCAATTCCGGCCTCGGGTTACTGTCTGTGTGGAATTGGCACATTCTCCCCGTGTCTGCGTGGGTTTCCTCCGGGTGCATTGTCCATGCAAAATTGCCCTGAGGGTCCCACGATGTATAGGTTAGGGGGATTAGCGGGAACATACGTGGGGTTACGGGGTAAGCCTGGGTAAGAGTCCGTGCAGATTTGATGGGTCGAATGGCCTCATTCTGGACTGTAGGGGTTCTATGATTCTATGAACTAAAACTCTCCAGGCCAGGCAACATCCTGGTGAATCTCCTCTGCACCTTTTCCAGTGCTATCACATCCCTCCTATCCTGTGCATTCCACAACTGCACAATGTTTCGATGAGGGGCGGCACAGTGGTCAGCGCTGCTGCCTCACAGCGCCAGGGACCCGGGTTTGATTCCTGGCTTGGGTCACTGTCAGTGTTGAGTTTGTACATTCTCCCCGTGTCTGCGTGGGTTTCCTCCGGGTGCTGCGGTTTCCTCCCACAGTTTGAAAGACGCGCTGGTTAGGTGTATCAGCCATGCTAAATTCTCCCCAAGTTGCCCAAACAGGCGCCAGAGCATGGCGACTACGGATTTTCCACAGTAACTTCATTGCAGTGTTAATGTAACCCTACTTGTGACACTAATAAACAAACTTTTAAACCTGATACTCGATTCCCCCATGTTGGCCTTGTTCTGTGATAATTAATGCGGATGTTTAGATTATTCAATAGTTCTTTAAGGACAGCAGACACAGTGAAAAAAAACATGTGACTCTTTACACAACAGATATATTTCAAGGGGATACTGCAGCCAGCTGTATCTGAGTGGGCAGTAATCTTCCCTCAGAATCAGACAGATTGTGGGTTCAGCTCAGAGCCTTAAATACTAGGCCCTTAGCATCGATCAGAGACTCCGAACACAGCATGATGGGAGAGCGGACAAAGGAAAGTGGTGTTGAATTTGTGAGCCTTGCATTGTGGAAAGCTTTAGTGTTTGGTCAGAATGTTAATTTTTGAGTGGACCTACCATACATTAAGCTAATCTTTCTCTATACCCTATCGGTAACTGCAACACTGTATTCTGCACGCTCTCCTCTCCTTCTCCCGACTGAACTCTATGAACGGTATGTTTTGTCTGTGTAGCGTGCAAGAAACAATACTTTTCACCGTGTCCCAATACATGGGATAGGGCGACATGGTGGACAGTGTTTAGCACTGCTGCCTCACAGCACCAGGATTCAATTCTCGGTTGGGAGTTGAGTTTGCACATTCTCCCTGTGTCTGCATGGGTTTCCTCCGGGTGCCCCGGTTTCCTTCCACAGTCCAAAGATGTGCAGATTAGGTGGAATCTGAGACGCTACAGAAGCAGGGTAAAGATTTGAAAATGAAGAGTTTCTCACCCACTTTTAAAAGACAATCCACATTCGCACCAGTCACATTTCACACTCTCTGCTCAGTCCTGTGTTGGGGAGTGTTTAGTGCGGGATCAGTGTTTGCTTTTCTCAAACCGCAGTGATATTCCCAACAAGGGCAAGAGGTTTCAGTGTTTAAACATGTAAACATTACAAAACTAAACCAGACAGAAAGTGATGAGGCCTCACACCTTCAATGGAGTCATCTTCGCTCAGAGTCAGAGAGATTGTGGGTTCAGGTCAGAGCCTGAAATACTAGGCCCTTAGCATCGAGACACACAGCGACAGAGAAACACAGAGACAGAGAGACACACACAGATACATAGAGAGATATACACACAGAGGCAGAGAGAGAGACACAGATCCAGAGAAGTCCAGAGACAGAGAGACACACAGATACACAGAGACAGAGAGACACACAGATACACAGAGAGATAGAGACAGAGAGACACACACATAAACACACTAACAGAGAAATACAGAAAGAGAGTTTGGCAAAGTCAGATTTAATTTTCCATTCAATGATTATTTAAAAATTCAGAGAATATTTTACAGGAAAATTGATTTTAAAGTTAACAAAAGTGAATCTGACCTTTGAGCTTCACAATGAGATCTGAACCCCTACGCTCTGAGCTGCCCAATATCTGTACAGCTGTACCAGACACCAGAAAGAGAAAACCAGAGCTCAACATCACGGGAAATGAACAATTGTGAATCAGGAACGAGAAAAGTTATTAATTTATACCTGAGATTTAAACTACAGGAAAACTATTAACTACAATTACATTACAACAAAAGTTACCTTCTACATTTCACACTGAAAACTGAACTACCGCCCACAATTGTCTCAGTGACAGATTCAGAATGATAAACTGAGAGAATTTCACTGTTGGAGTCACCGACAGCAGATATTGTATTTGTGTCAATCAGGAATCTTAATAATCAGCTGAGGGAAATCTACAACGTCCAAAATTCAACCCATCACTTGATCTGTAAAAGAAAGATACAATAATGAAGCAGATGTTTATGATGCGGGACATTAATGTTAGAGTTTTTAATCAATGAATCATTTAGAGATTTTTCAAATCCCTTCTGTTTGACAATCCACTCTGACACCAGTCACATTTCACACTCCCTGCTCAGTCCTGTGTTGGGGGGGGGGGGTGTTTAGTGTGGGATCAGTGTTTGCTTTTCTCAAACCGCAGTGATATTCCCAACAAGGGCAAGAGGTTTCAGTGTTTAAACATGTAAAGATTTCAGAACAAAACCAGACAGAGAGTGATGAGGCCTCACACCTTCAATGTCGTGATTCCCCCAATCTTTTCTTTTGTAAATTGTTTCCTTCGTCTGTCTGAAGTATTGGAGACGTCGACATCACTGAAACAATACAATCTCTCGGAACAATCACTGTAAACAGCCTCTGGAAACAAATTAACACTTTAATCACCCAAAAAGCTGAATGTCCATTCAAACATCTCCCTCCCCATATCCTTGTGAATGCAAAGATAACTCCCATTTCCCCAAAGCAGGAAGATGTGAAATGGAAACATCTTCAGCTTTTTACACACTGCACTTTTCCACGGACCAAAATGTTTCAAAACATTTGCTGAAGTTTTGTTTTAAACTCTTTATCAATGTCCTTCCAGGTTTAGTGTGAAGGTTTGTGTTCCACACTGAGCCCCTCTCAGTCTCCACACGGAGCTTGTGTGTGTGCTGATGCTCCTGTCATTTTGGATGGATACTGTGTGAAGCTGCATTCTCTCCCAGTGAGTTTCTGATCTACTTCACTCTCTCTGCGGCTGGAGCAATGTCCAGCAGGCAGCAGAGGATGGCAGTGTATCACTGTCAGCACAATAGACAAACAGCCTTTAGCAAGAGAGGCTTTGACCCTTTTTCAAACCAAATCCCCAATTTGATGTTTCCAGCTGCTCTGTTTACAATGCTGCTGAATATTGTGTGTCTTTGGTAAACTGGGATGTGTAGCATTCAGTCACATTCAGTGGTCAATAAATACGTCAACACTGTGTATATCTTTCTGTGTGTGTGTGCCAGCGTGCATGTGTGTCAATGTATTTAAATCTCAAAGGAAAATAGGAGCAGGTGTAGGCCATTTGGCCCATCGATCCTGCGCCAGCATTCAAACAGATCATGGGGCACGTACACACACAAAACACGCACACACCAACACACACAAAACACGCACACACACAAAGCACGCACACACAAACACACATAAAACACGCACAATAAACACACACACACACAAACACAATAAACACAGAAACACACAAAAACACACACACATCAAAAACACAGCACTGCTGCCTCACAGTGCCAGGGACTCGGGTTCGGTTCCCGCTTTGGGTCACTGTCTGTGTGGAGTTTGCCCGTTCTCCCTTTGTCTGCGTGGGTTTCCTCCGGGTGCTCCGGTTTCCTCCCACAGTCTGAAAGACGTTCTGGTTAGGGTGCATTGGCCGTGCTTAATTGTCCCTCCGCATCAGAGAGACTAGCTCGGGTAAATGCATGGGGTTATGGAGATGGGGCCTGAGTGGGATTGTGGTCGGTGCAGACTCAATGGGCCAAATGGCCTCCTTCTGCACTGGAGGAGTCTAGGATTCTATGAAAACACACAGAAACAGATATTCTCACCCAGTAACACTCACACGCACACAGTAATAAACACACACGGAAACATGTCCACGCACACACACACACACACGCGTACACACACACGCATGCACACACACAAACAGACACACACACAAACAGACAGACACACACACACACACACACACACAAACAAACACACACACACATATTCCTATTTTATTTCACACAATCGATTTGCGTCTTGAACATGCTGAATGATTGGGCTTCCACATCCCTCTGGAATAGAAAATTCCAAAGATTCACCGCCCTCTGAGTGAAGAAATTCCTCCTCATCTCAGACTTCAATGGTCTGCCCCTGATTCTGAGATTGTGTCCCCTGGTTCTAGTCTCACCAGCCAGGGGAAACATCCAATCTACATCCACCCTGTCACACCCTGTAAGAATTTTAAGTCTGTTTCAATGGGGTCGCCTCTCATTCTTCAAGGGTTCAAGGCCGACTTCCAGACTTGATGGCCATGGAAGGTGTGCTCATAACGGGGCCAAACAGCTGGATTATCAAACAGTAAATCCTGCCGGGATCATGTATCAGTAAACTCTGCCCGAAACCACTCTCAGTTATTACAATCTGGGCCTTGTATCAGTAATCTCTGCCCGAAACCTCTCTCAGTTATTACAATCTGGGCCTGGTATCAGTAAACTCTGCCCTAAACCTCTCTCAGTTATTACAATCTGGGCCTGGTATCAGTAATCTCTGCCCTAAACCTCTCTCAGTTATTACAATCTGGGACTTGTATCAGTAATCTCTGCTCTAAACCTCTCTCAGTTATTACAATCTGGGCCTGGTATCAGTAATCTCTGCCCTAAACCTCTCTCAGTTATTACAATCTGGGACTTCTATCAGTAAACGCTGCCCGAAACCTCTCTCAGTTATTACAATCTGGGCCTTGTATCAGTAATCTCTGCCCTAAACCTCCCTCAGTTATTACAATCTGGGCCTGCTATCAGTAATCTCTCCCCTAAACCTCCCTCAGTTATTACAATCTGGGCCTGGTATCAGTAATCTCTGCCTGATACCTCTCTCAGTTATTACAATCTGGGTCTTGTATCAGTAAATTCTGCCCTTCAGCTGATTGGAGAATATCATTGTGAATATTACTGAGTTTGGGATGTAATAATTTCCTGCTGTTGCCAATATGGCTATTTTTAACATAGTTTCTGGGATCCTCCAGTCTCCCCTCAGCAGCTTTCTGGGCAGTGAGAGGTGACACACCGTTCACTAGCAGAGGGAGTTTTTGGTCCTGTCGCTGTCAATGGGATTTCCCATTGAAGTCACCTCACGCTAGCAGGAAACCAGAGGCAGGGGAACGAGAGCAGAGAATTCCCCACGAGTGAACAGCCGGAGAATCCCGGACATTAGCTCCTTTCCCAGTCATCACTGCACTCAACCCAGTCGCTGTTTATACGCTCAGTTGTCTCAGTGAATACTACATTACACCATGCTGCTGTGGACACTACAATCAACCCTTTCTGAGTTCTCACTGTATTAATACCATGTATGGATTGATATTTCATTGGACCATGTGCTGGGTTAGATGAATATTTATTGATTCTTGTGATGTGGGTGTCACTGGCTAGGTCAGCATTTATTGCCCATTCCTAGTTGCCCTGGAGAAGGTGGTGGTGAGCTGCCGTCTTGAACCCGCTGCTGTCTGTGTGGTGTAGGTACACCCACAGTGCAGTTAGGGAGGGAACCTGCTTAAATTATCACTGCATTTAACCATGTCACTCTTTATAAAAAATAAACTAGACCATGTCTGGGTAATGAATGTGGAGCATGTCTCCATTTCTCTTTACCTCAGCACTGTATCTGTGTATATAACACTTTATACAGTTTCAATGTTATTTATTAGTGTCACAAGTAGGCTTACATTAACACTGCAATGAAGTTGCTGTGAAAATCCCCTAGTTGCCACACTCCGGCGCTGTTCGGCTTCACTGAGGGAGAATTTAGCACGGCCAATCCACCGAACAGCATGTCTTTCAGACTGTGGGAGGAAACCGGAGCACTCGGAGGAAACCCAGACACGGGGAGAACATGCAGGCTCCACACAGACAGTGACGCAAGTCGGGAATTGAACCCGGGTCCCTGGCGCTGAGAGGCTGCAGTGCTAACCAATGTGCCACCCCTAGAAACTAGATACAGTTTCTCTTCTTAATGCATGGGGCCATCCCTCTGTATACACTACAATTGGTCTTTACTTAGTTATTGCTTCACTCAACTATGTCACTGTTTCCAATGCACTCAGTGAAGTCACAGTTATTAACGCACGCAGCCATGCCTCTATCGACACCACACCCGACAATTTCTAAGCTGTTGCTGCACTTCCCCAGGAATACATTTGATCTGTTTCTCTTACATTCAGCATCATCGGAGATACTGCTGTGTTCGGCCTTCTTTCATTCATTACTCAACTCACCTGTGTCTCAGTTTTATTTTACACAAGTTCCTGTCTTTCTTTTTCCTACATTCTACCCTGTTTCAGTTGTTACTGCACTGAAAAATCTCTCTGTTAGGTAGACAGAGAAAGAGAGTCAGCTGGTTGGATCGACGAATATTCCATTAAAGTTATATATTTGTGTGGGTCAGCTGGTGCCACCACTCTTGTTTGGAACGGTTTTTGTTTGGTCTTGTTACCAGCTATTGGGTGTTGTGTGAAATGTCCAATTGCTCCAGTATTGTGTGTGTAATATTGGTGTTGAAAGATTGGGTGAATTTCGCTCGAGTCTCTTGGAGATGAGCAGAAATTGAGGAAGGGAAATAAAGTTGAACATCCGTAAAGGGAAAGTGACCACAGTCCCAGATGACGATCTGCTGCTCTCCCCTTTGAGGGGGAGAACTCACTGGCGGTGATTTACCACACCTCAGGCCAGGGGAAAGGTTGAAAGGGTTGGGCTTTCATGACGTGTTGGAGACTTTGTGCATCTCAAACCAGCTGTCCAGCCAACTGAGTGAACCAACTTCCATATTGCCACATTTCAATGCATGTTGCACAACCTGGTCACAAACTATTGAATTGGAGACTACTCATTGATATTGGGATTGATCTGTGACAATTCTCACAGTCGCGTATGTGTGTGTGTTTATGTGTGTGTGTGTGTGTATGTATGTTTCTGTCTGTGTGCATGTTAGTGGATATGTTTTTACAAATTCCCAGAGAGAGAGAGAGCGAGAGATGCAGAGACCAACAGATGACAGGGTCAAGGAGAGTGAGAGAAAGAGAGAGCCAGATTGAGAGAGGCACTGAGAGACAATGTCTGTCCAAATCCTCTTGAAGCCACTTTGAATTTCCCTCACAACTCACATTCCCACCGAGCTTTGTGTCATCCGCAAACTTGGAAATATTACATTAGGTCCCCACATCCAAATCATTGATAAACATTGTGAACATCTGGGAACAAAGTCCAGATCCTTGTGGCACAGCCGGCCGACACAAGACGGAGAAATCATCTGGCCGGGAACACAACAGCGACATTTTTCAGGGAAGCTCGGAGCCAGCTGTGTCTCAGTGGATCATAATCTGACCTCAGAATCATTCCATTGTGGCTTCAGTTACAGCATCAAATTCTCGGCCAGGCTGGAAAGCAAATCACTCCTCAAATCCCCAAATAAAACGTTCTGGGATCTGAACTTAAAATGCTGTAACTGATCATGGAGGAAAGAGTGGGGTCTAATAGACACTGAGAAGATAACTTGCATCTGAATCATAGAACGGTGACAGCACAGGAGGCCATTCAGCCCCATCAAGCCAGTGCGACACTCTGCAAGAGCAATGTCACTATTCCCACTCCTCCACCCTTTCCCCGTCACCCTGTAAATATTTCCCCTTCAGCTACCCATTCAACTTCCCATGGAAGTCCTTGATGGAATCCGCTTCCACCTCGCCCTCAGACAGTACATTCCAGATACTGGACACTCACTACGTTAGAAACATTTCCTCATGTTGCCGCTGTCGCCATTTACCTGAATTCAGCATCCTCTGGTTTTCAACCTTTCCCCCAATGTGCCGATTATCTCAAAGCCGATCCTCTCAGTCCCGGGATGTCCCTGCAGGAGTTCCTCAGCGTGAGTGTCCGAGGCCCCAACCATCTTCAGCTGCTCCAACACTGACCTTCCCTCCATCACAAGGTCTGAAGCGCGGATGTTCGCTGATGATTGCACAATGTTCAGCACCATACGCAACTCCTCAGATACTGAAACAGAAAATAAGGACATACCAAACAGGTCAGGCAGCATCTGTGGAGAGAGAAACAGATTCTGGGAGCAGGGGGACTGAGAGACAGGCAGATTGAGAAAAATATGCACACACACTAACACTCACACTCAGACAGCCTAAAACTAAACAGATATAGAATGGAGGAGGAATCCCTTCTCCCTCTGTAAATAGAGATTAACTCGATTTCTCTTCCAAAAAGACAGCACATCTGGATGGGCAGAATAGTCTCCAATTCTACCCATGGTCCTTTTCTGATCTCCATTCTTCACATCTGCACACGTTGGCTTCAGCTCCAGTTTGTGAATGAAAGCAAACCCCTGTTCATTACAAATCCACTCAGCCTTTTCCCTCTGCTCTCTCCACACACAATCTACAAGACACAAACAGGAAAGATGGATTCCAGGAGAGAAAGGTCACACCTGATCCTCCTCTCAATGGATTCTCTGTCGCCAGAGAGAACATTCCAGCTCCTACAGAAAGTCACAACTGATTAATTTCAGGGACAGAATTGGAATGAATTAGACACAAGAGAGATGAAAGGTTTCTGCTCATCATAAAAAAGCTAAAGAGTCACTCAATGTCATTAAGGGAGAGACCTCGCTGGTCTATCTTCGACCCAAGTCACACACTGACTCTGAATGTCCTCACAGCAACTTGGGGATGGACATTTCTAAAGTACTATTCATGGCTTTAGGGTTTCACCGACAATGGAGCGGTTTTGAAATGTTGTCAGTGTTATTTAGGAAATAAGCAAACTTTTGACGCCACACGCATTGAGTTTAAAAATTGGCAAGCCATGTTGCAGCTTTATAGAACCATTGTTAGGCCGCACTTGGAATATAGTGTTCAATTCTGGTCGCCACACTACTAGAAGGATGTGGAGGCTTTGGAGAGGGTACAGAAAAGATTTACCAGGATGTTGCCGGGTATGGAGGGCATTAGCTATGAGGAGAGTTTGGAGAAACTTGGTTTGTTCTCACTGGAATGACGGAGGCAAGGGGGGTGACCTGATAGAAGTCTACAAGATTATGAGAGGCATGGACAGAGTAGATAGTCAGGAGATTTTTCCCAGGGTGGAAGAGTCAATTACTAGGGGGCACAGGTTTAAGGTGCGAGGGACAAGGTTTAAAGGAGATGTACGAGGCAAGTTTTTTACACAGAGGGTGGTGGGTGCCTGGAACTCGCTGCTGGGAGAGGTAGTGGAAGCAGATACAATAATGAGTTTTAAGGGGCGTCTGGAGAAATACAAGAATAGGATGGGAATAGAGGGATATGGTCCCTGGAAGGGGAGGTGTTTTTAGTTCACACATGGTTGGTGCAGGCTTGGAGGGCCGAAGGGCCTGTTCTTGTGCTGTAATTTTCTTTATTCTAATTTCAGAGAGAGATATATACAGATACAGAGCCAGAGAAAGACAGAAAGAGGATGGGATTGTGCTGTACATGTTTCCGAGCTGACATTGAGACACACACGAGATGTACACCAATGATTTGGATGAGGGAACCAAAAATAATATTTCCAAGTTTGCTGATGCCATGAAACCTGTTGGGAATGTGAGGAGTGAGAAGGATGTTAAAATGTTTCACAGTGACTTCAGAAAATTGAGTGAATGGGTAAATGCGTGGCAGATGCTGTATAACGTGGACAAACGTGAATTTAACTACTTCGGACAGAGAAGCAGAATGGCAGAGGGTTATTTAAATGGTGATAGATTGGGAAATGTTGAGATACAAAGGGACATGGGTGTCCTAGTACACCAGAGACTGAAAGCAAGCATGCAGCTACAGCAAACAGTTAGGAAGGCAAATGATATGTTGGCCTTCATTGCAAGAGAACTTGAGGAAAGGAGCAAGGATGTCTTACTGCAGCTGTACAGGCCCTCGGTGAGACCACACCTGGAATATTGTGGACAGTTTTTGTCTCTGTAACTATGAAATGCTGCACTTACCATAGAGGGAGAGCAGCGGAGGCACACCAGACTGATTCCTGGGATGGCAGGATTGTCGTATGAGGAGAGATTGAGTCGACTGGGCCTGTATTCACTGGAGTTCCGAAGAATGAGAGGGGATCGAATTGAAATGTATAAATTCTGACTGGGCTGGAGTGACTGAATACGGGGATGTTGTTTCCTCCAGCTGAGGGGCTGAGGGGGTGGGGAGAGGGGGGGGGAGGGTCGGAGAGGCTGGAACAAGGGCTCACAGACGGTGAAACTTTGCAATATGTTTAATCTGTAGAAACCGATCCATCTCAGTCTGTGAACGATGACTGAGCCTCCACAGCCCTCTAGGATAGGGAATTCCAAAGATTCACCATCCTGGAAGCACATGGAATTCAGGAAAACTTGGCGAGTGGATCGGAAACTGGTTTAGTAATTGGACACAAAGGGTGGTGTTGGAAGGCTGTTTGAGTGGCTGGAGGCCGGTGTCCAGTGGTGCACCACAAGGCTCCGTGCTGGGGGGCTTATTATTGTTACACATAAATGAGACAGATGATAATGTGGGGGCAATGATAAGCAAGGTTCCAGATGACACCAAGATTGGTAGGATGGTTAATAGTGAAGAAGGTTGTAGGTTACAGGAAGATATCGCTGGGTTGGTCAGATAGGCAGAGCAGTGGCAGATGGTTTTTGACCCTGATAGGTGCGAGGTGATGCACTTTGGAAGCAGTAACAAGGCAAGGGAGTATTTAATGAGTTGCAGGACACTGGGAAGCTCAGAGGAACATATGGATCTTGGGCAATTATTCACAGATCCCTGAAGGCAGCAGAGCAGGTGAATCAAGTGGTAAAGAAGGCAGATGAGACACTTGCTTTTATCAGTCATGGCGCAGAGTAGAAGAGCAAAGAGTTAATGTTGGAGTTGTACAGAGTGTTGGTTAGGCCACTGCTGGAGTACCGTGTGCAGATCTGGTCACCACACCAGAGGAAGGATATGATAGCACTGGAGGGGGTACAGAGGAGGCTCAGCAGCAAGTTGCCTGGGATGGAGTATTTGAGCTATGAGGAGAGACTGGATAGGTTTGGATTGTTTTCTTTAGAGCAGAGAAGGCTGATTGAGGTGTGTAAGATTATGGGGGGTATGGACAGGGTGAATATGAAACAGCTGTTCCCCTTGGTTGAGGGGTCAATCATGAGGGGACATAGTTTTAGGGCAAAGGGCAGGAGATTCAGAGGAGAGTTGAGAAAAACATTCACTCAGAGGGTGATGGGAATCAGGAATGTACTGCCTGGGAAGGCAGTGGAGGTCGGAAACCTTACAACCTTTCAAAACGATTTGGATGAGCACTTGAAACATTACACATTCACTCAGATCAGCCATGATCTTATTGAATGGCGGGGCAGGCTCGAGGGGCTAGATGGCCTACTCCTGCTCCTATTTCTTATGTTCTTATGAAACATCACAACATTCAAAGATATGGTACAAGAGATGGAAAATTGGATTAGCACAACTTTAGTGGTAGTTACTGTTGGTGCAGACTCAATGGGTCGTAGGGCCTTTTCTTCACTGTACCACTCTATGACTCTGAGGGAAGAAATTCCTCCTCACAGTAAGCAGAGAGTCGGAATAAATGGGTGCTTTTCTGGTTGGCGGATGGTAACTAGTGGCGTGCCGCAGGGATCGGTACTGGGGCCTCAACTTTTTACCATTTATATAGACGATCTGGAGGAGGGGGCTGAGTGTCGGGTAACAAAGTTTGCAGACGACACAAAGATAAGTGGAAAAGTGAATCGTGTGGAGGGCGTAGAAGGTCTGCAGAGAGATTTGGACAGGCTGAGTGAGTGGGCGAGGATCTGGCAGATGGAGTATAACGTTGACAAATGCGAGGTTATTCACTTTGGAGGAAATAATAGCAAATTGGATTATTATCTAAATGGAAAAAAATTACAACCTGCTGCTGTGCAGAGGGACCTGGGGGTCCTTGTGCATGAGACGCAAAAACCCAGTCTGCAGGTGCAACAGGTGATCAAGAAGGCAAACGGGATGTTGGCCTATATCGCAAGGGGGATAGAATATAAAAGCAGAGATGTCTTGCTGCATCTGTACAGGGCATTGGTGAGGCCGCAGCTGGAATACTGTGTGCAGTTTTGGTCCCCTTATTTGCGGAAGGATATATTGGCCTTGGAGGGAGTGCAGAGAAGGTTCACCAGGTTGATACCAGAGATGAGGGGTGTTGATTATCAGGAGAGACTGAGCAGATTGGGTTTGTACTCCTTGGAATTTAGAAGGCTGAGGGGGGATCTAATAGAGACCTATAAGATAATGAAGGGGCTGGATAGGGTCGAGGTGGAGAGATTCTTTCCACTTAGAAAGGAAACCAGAACTAGAGGGCACAGCCTCAAAATAAAGGTGGGTCAGTTTAGGACAGAGTTGAGGAGGAACTTCTTCTCTCAGAGGGTGGTGAATCTTTGGAATTCTCTGCCCACTGAAGTGGTGGAGGCTACCTCGTTGAATATGTTTAAATCACGGAGAGATGGATTCCTGATCGGTAAGGGAATTAGGGGTTATGGGGATCAGGAGGGTAAGTGGAACTGATCCACATCAGATCAGCCATGATCTTATTGAATGGCGGGGCAGGCTCGAGGGGCTAGATGTACTACTCCTGCTCCTATTTCTTATGTTCTTATCTCAGTCCTAAATGTCCTGCCCCCTTACTCTGCGACTATGCCATGGTTCTAGACACCACCCCTCCCCCCCCCACACCACCCCCTCCCCCCCCCCCCCCCCACCGCCCCCAGCCGGGGGAAACATCCTTCCTGTATCTACTCAGCTCATGTTTGGGGGTTGGGGAGAGTTATAGAACAAAGAGATCTCGGGGTACATGTTCATACCTTCTTGACAGTGGAGTCACAGGTGGACAGAGTGGTGAAGAAGGCATTCAGCATGCTTGGTTTCATTGGTCAGAACATTGAATACAGGAGTTGGGACGTCTTGTTGAAGTTGTACAAGACATTGTTAAGGCCACGCTTGGAATACTGTGTACAGTTCTGGTCACCCTATTTTAGAATGGATATTATTAAACTAGAAAGAGTGCAAAAAAGATTTACTTGGATGCTACCGGGACATGATGGTTTGGGTTTTAAGGAGAGGTTGCACAGACTGGGACTTTTTTCCCTGTAGCGTAGAAGACTGAGGGGAGATTTTATAGAGGTCTCTAAAATAATGAGGGGCATAGATCAGCGAGATAGTCAATATCTTCTCCCAAAGGTAGGGGAGTCTAAAACTAGAGGGCATAGGTTTAAGGTGAGAGGGGAGAGATACAAAAGGATCCAGAGGGCAATTCTTTTCACACAGAGGGTGGTTAGTGTCTGGAATGAGCTGCCAGGGGCAGTAGCAGGGGCGGGTACAATTTTATGTTTTAAAAAGCATTTAGACAGTTACATGGGTAAGATTGGTATAGAGGGATATAGGCGAAACAGAGGCAATTGTGATTAGCTTAATGGTAAAAACTGGGCGGCATGGACAAGTTGGGCCAAAGCGCGTTTCCATGCTGTAAACCTCTATGACTCGACCCTGCTGAGCCCTGTAAGAATTGTCCAAGTTTGAATGAGGTCACCTTTCATGCTTCTCAAGTGCATAAAGTAAAAGTCCATTTTCTTTCCTCAGAGGACAATCCCTCCATCCCAGGAATTAATGCAGTGAAATGTCATTGAAGTCCCTCTCGGACAAGAATGTCTTTCCTTAGGTAAGAGGATAAAACTGTACACAACACTCCGTGTGTGGTTTCACCACTCATTCAGCCTCTCCCACATCCCCTTGAAGAGTCTACATCCTCCTCACAACTCACACTTCCACCTGCTTTCATGTCATCTGCAAACTCGGAAATATTACATTTGATCCCAAACGTCCAAATCAATGATATGGATTGTGAATAGCTGGGCTCCCGCGGACTGATCCTTGTGATAAGCCGCTGGTCACAGCCTGGCACCCTGAAAATGACCCATTTGTACCTAAGCTCTGTTTTCTGTCCGTTAACCATTTCTCAATTCATGCCAGTATTATCAGGGTAAATACGTTGCATCACGGGGATAGGGCCTGGGTGGGAATGTTGTCAGCGCAGGCTCGATGGGCTGTATGGCCTCCTTCTGCACTGTAGGGATTCTATGATTCTAATATGTACATACGTCAGTGAAGGTGGCAGGGCACTATGACAGAGCAGTAAATGAAGTATATGGTATCCCAGCTTTTATTAATGGAGGAATTGAGGACAAGAGTAAGGAGTTCATATTGAACTTGTATAAGACACTCGTTAAGCCTCATCTGGAGACTGTGCCCAGTTCTGGGCACCGTACTTGAGGAGGGATGTGAAGACATTGGAGAGAGTGCAGAGGAGATTCACAAGAATGATTCCAGGTAATAAGATCCGTAGCTACGAGGGTAGATTGGAGAGGTTGGGACTGTTTTCCTTGGAGAAAAGAAGGCTGAGGTGAGACTTGAGAGAGAGATTCAAGATCCTAAGTGGTATCCACAGGTTAAAGAGTGAGAAACTCTTCCCTCTCAAGAGATGGTCAGGAACAAGAGGGCACAGATTCTAAATGATGGGGAAATGGATCAGAAGTGAAGTGAGAGAAGCACTTCATCAAGAGGGTGTTTGGAATCTGGAACAATCTTCCTGAAAGCCTGTTCCAATATTCAATAAGATCCTGGCTGATCTGTGATCTAACTCTCTGTCTCTTAACCCCTTGGACGAAGGAAAATCTATCAACCCCAGGTTTAAAATAATAACAAATGACTGAGCATCAAAAGCCATTTGCAGAAGATTGTTTCAAACTAACTCCACACCACATCTGGCAATGTTTCCATTTCTACAATTCTAAAATTCTAAACTGAGGCTAACATTCAAATATTCCCAAATCCTGGAGTTCCCAGCCAGCAGAAAAACTTGTTCTTTATCAGCCTCTCCCTTTCCCTCATTATTTTCAATGTTTGATTAAATCAGCCCCCAACTTAAATTCCAGCGGTTAAGAATAATGTTTAATCTGCACTGTTCATCAAATGTTCCCAACACAAATACTGTAATGGGCTAAATACAGAGTAAAATTCCCTCTGCTCTGTCCAAGGAATGTTTCAGCACAGATTTTTATTTTGAAGTTTAGGAAAAACAGGAATCAAATTGCTCAGCATCCCAGTGTGGCCTCCTGTTTATTTCAATCAGCCCTTCACATTCAAACATGAAGTTGAAGCTTCGAATACTGTCTGTGGCAGCGTTTGTGGATTCAGTTGTTCTCCTGCTTTTTCACTTGTCTGAAGGATTTGAATTATAGACATTGTTTAATCATTCCTTTCTCTCAGCACATGGAACTTGTGAATCTTCAAGGCAGACAATCTCATGTAATTAACAACAAACTGCATCTTTATTCATCCATCATTTCCAATCTCTGAATGGATCACACACATTTCCAGAATGCAGGAAGCTCTCAATGGAAACTGCTTCCAATTATTCCCCAATACAATTGTTCACACTTTACTGTAAACTACATTCCACTGACACTCCCAAAGCAGCCACAGAAAAGTGATTGGTTATTTTAAACACTGAACCTGAACTATTTGAGCTGATGATTCACTCACATTGTACAGAAATGTTGAGTCTGTTTTGATGAGAGTGATCAGATTAACATTGTAACATGAAGACAGCCTCCGTACTGTGATTAACCACATTTACAACAATTCCGCAATATCAGATCCATTGCTGTGTGTATTGTGCGAATTCAGCTGTGAAATATCTGGACATTTGGAGCTTCCACTGTTTCTGTCATTTCATCATTTATTAAAGTGCGCTGTTCTATCCCTTTTAAATCTAAGTTGTGTCAAATTACATTTCCCTGCACTGAAACCTCTCCACCAGTTTTGTCCATGTACAAAATATGAATAACTCTTTGCAATCTGATGTTTCCAGCGATGCTGCTTACAATGCTGTCTAATGTTTTGTGTCATTGGCAAACCAGGATGTGTAGCATCTGGGACTTGTATCAGTAATCTCTGCCCTAAACCTCTCTCAGTTATTACAATATGGGCCTGGTATCAGTAATCTCTGCCCTAAACCTCCCTCAGTTATTACAATCTGGGCCTGGTATCAGTAATCTCTGCCCTAAACCTCTCTCAGTTATTACAATCTGGGCCTGGTATCAGTAATCTCTGCCCTAAACCTCTCTCAGTTATTACAATCTAGGCCTGGTATCAGTAATCTCTGCCCCAAACCTCTCTCAGTTATTACAATCTGGGCCTGGTATCAGTAATCTCTGCCCTAAACCTCTCTCAGTTATTACAATCTGGGCCTTGTATCAGTAATCTCTGCCCTAAACCTGTCTCAGTTATTACAATCTGGGCCTGGTATCAGTAATCTCTGCCCTAAACCTCTCTTAGTTATTACAGTCTGGGCCTGGTATCAGTAATCTCTGCCCGAAACCTCCCTCAGTTATTACAATCTGGGCCTGGTATCAGTAATCTCTGCCCTAAACCTCTCTCAGTTATTGCAATCTGGGCCTGGTATCAGTAATCTCTGCCCTTAACCTCTCTCAGTTATTACAATCTAGGCCTGGTATCAGTAATCTCTGCCCCAAACCTCTCTCAGTTATTACAATCTGGGCCTGGTATCAGTAATCTCTGCCCGAAACCTCTCTCAGTTATTACAATCTGGGCCTTGTATCAGTAATCTCTGCCCTAAACCTCTCTCAGTTATTACAATCTGGGCCTGGTATCAGTAATCTCTGCCCTAAACCTCTCTATTATTACAATCTGGGCCTGGTATCAGTAATCTCTGCCCTAAACCTCCCTCAGTTATTACAATCTGGGTCTTGTATCAGTAAATTCTGCCCTTCAGCTGATTGGAGAATATCATTGTGAATATTACTGAGTTTGGGATGTAATAATTTCCTGCTGTTGCCAATATGGCTATTTTTAACATAGTTTCTGGGATCCTCCAGTCTCCCCTCAGCAGCTTTCTGGGCAGTGAGAGGTGACACACCGTTCACTAGCAGAGGGAGTTTTTGGTCCTGTCGCTGTCAATGGGATTTCCCATTGAAGTCACCTCACGCTAGCAGGAAACCAGAGGCAGGGGAACGAGAGCAGAGAATTCCCCACGAGTGAACAGCCGGAGAATCCCGGACATTAGCTCCTTTCCCAGTTATCACTGCACTCATCCCAGTCGCTGTTTATACGCTCAGTTGTCTCAGTGAATAATACATTACACCATGCTGCTGTGGACACTACAGTCAACCCTTTTTGAGTTCTCACTGTATTAATACCATGTATGGATTGATATTTCATTGGACAATGTGCTGGGTTAGATGAATATTTATTGATTCTTGTGATGTGGGTGTCACTGGCTAGGTCAGCATTTATTGCCCATTCCTAGTTGCCCTGGAGAAGGTGGTGGTGAGCTGCCGTCTTGAACCCGCTGCTGTCTATGTGGTGTAGGTACACCCACAGTGCTGTTAGGGAGGGAACCTGCTTAAATTATCACTGCATTTAACCATGTCACTCTTTATAAAAAATAAACTAGACCATGTCTGGGTAATGAATGTGAAGCATGTCTCCATTTCTCTTTACCTCAGCACTGTATCTGTGTATATAACACTTTATACAGTTTCAATGCTATTTATTAGTGTCACAAGTAGGCTTACATTAACACTGCAATGAAGTTGCTGTGAAAATCCCCGAGTTGCCACACTCCGGCGCTGTTCGGCTTCACTGAGGGAGAATTTAGCATGGCCAATCCACCGAACAGCATGTCTTTCAGACTTTGGGAGGAAACCGGAGCACTCGGAGGAAACCCAGACACGGGGAGAACATGCAGACTCCACACAGACAGTGACGCAAGTCGGGAATTGAACCCGGGTCCCTGGCGCTGAGAGGCTGCAGTGCTAACCACTGCGCCACCCCTATAAACTAGATACAGTTTCTCTTCTTAATGCATGGGGCCATCCCTCTGTATATACTACAATTGGTCTTTACTTAGTTATTGCTTCACTCAACTATGTCACTGTTTCCAATGCACTCAGTGAAGTCACAGTTATTAACGCACGCAGCCATGCCTCTATCGACACCACACCCGACAATTTCTAAGCTGTTGCTGCACTTCCCCAGGAATAGATTTGATCTGTTTCTCTTATATTCAGCATCATCGGAGATACTGCTGTGTTCGGCCTTCTTTCATTCATTACTCAACTCACCTGTGCCTCAGTTTTATTTTACACAAGTTCCTGTCTTTCTTATTCCGACATTCTACCCTGTTTCAGTTGTTACTGCACTGAAAAATCTCTCTGTTAGGTAGACAGAGAAAGAGAGTCAGCTGGATGGATAGACGAATATTCCTTTAAAGTTATATATTTGTGTGGGTCAGCTGGTGCCACCACTCTTGTTTGGAACAGTTTTTGTTTGGTCTTGTTACCACCTATTGGGTGTTGTGTGAAATGTCCAATTGCTCCAGTATTGTGTGTGTAATATTGGTGTTGAAAGATTGGGTGAATTTCGCTCGAGTCTCTTGGAAATGAGCAGAAATTGAGGAAGGGAAATAAAGTTGAACATCGGTAAAGGGAAAGTGACCACAGTCCCAGATGACGATCTGCTGCTCTCCCCTTTGAGGGGGAGAACTCACTGGCGGTGATTTACCACACCTCAGGCCAGGGGAAACGTTGAAAGGGTTGGGCTTTCATGACGTGTTGGAGACTTTGTGCATCTCAAACCAGCTGTCCAGCCAACTGAGTGAACCAACTTCCGTATTGCCACATTTCAATGCATGTTGCACAACCTGGTCACAAAGGATTGCATTGGAGATTACTCACTGATATTGGGATTGATCTGTGACAATTCTCACAGTCGCGTATGTGTGTGTGTGTGTGTGTATGTTTCTGTCTGTGTGCATGTTAGTGGATATGTTTTTACAGACTCCCAGAGAGAGAGCGAGAGATGCAGAGACCAACAGATGACAGGGTCAAGGAGAGTGAGAGAAAGAGAGAGCCAGATTGAGAGAGGCACTGAGAGACAATGTCTGTCCAAATCCTCTTGAAGCCACTTTGAATTTCCCTCACAACTCACATTCCCACCGAGCTTTGTGTCATCCGCAAACTTGGAAATATTACATTAGGTCCCCACATCCAAATCATTGATAAACATTGTGAACATCTGGGAACAAAGTCCAGATCCTTGTGGCACAGCCGGCCGACACAAGACGGAGAAATCATCTGGCCGGGAACACAACAGCGACATTTTTCAGAGAAGCTCGGAGCCAGCTGTGTCTCAGTGGATCATAATCTGACCTCAGGATCATTCCATTGTGGCTTCAGTTACAGCATCAAATTCTCGGCCAGGCTGGAAAACAAATCACTCCTCAAATCCCCAAATAAAACGTTCTGGGATCTGAACTTAAAATGCTGTAACTGATCATGGAGGAAAGAGTGGGGTCTAATAGACACTGAGAAGATAACTTGCATCTGAATCATAGAACGGTGACAGCACAGGAGGCCATTCAGCCCCATCAAGCCAGTGCGACACTCTGCAAGAGCAATGTCACTATTCCCACTCCTCCACCCTTTCCCCGTCACCCTGTAAATATTTCCCCTTCAGCTTCCCATTCAACGTCCCCGGAAGTCCATGATGGAATCCGCTTCCACCTCGCCCTCAGACAGTACATTCCAGATACTGGACACTCACTACGTTAGAAACATTTCCTCATGTTGCCGCTGTCGCCATTTACCTGAATTCAGCATCCTCTGGATTTCAACCTTTCCCCCAATGTGCCGATTATCTCAAAGCCGATCCTCTCAGTCCCGGGATGTCCCTGCAGGACTTCCTCAGCATGAGTGTCCGAGGCCCCAACCATCTTCAGCTGCTCCAACACTGACCTTCCCTCCATCACAAGGTCTGAAGCGCGGATGTTCGCTGATGATTGCACAATGTTCAGCACCATACGCAACTCCTCAGATACTGAAACAGAAAATAAGGACATACCAAACAGGTCAGGCAGCATCTGTGGAGAGAGAAACAGATTCTGGGAGCAGGGGGACTGAGAGACAGGCAGATTGAGAAACATATGCACACACACTAACACTCACACTCAGACAGCCTAAATCTAAACAGATATATAATGGAGGTGGAATCCCTTCTCCCTCTGTAAATAGAGATTAACTCGATTTCTCTTCCAAAAAGACAGCACATCTGGATGGGCAGAATAGTCTCCAATTCTACCCATGGTCCTTTTCTGATCTCCATTCTTCACATCTGCACACGTTGGCTTCAGCTCCAGTTTGTGAATGAAAGCAAACCCCTGTTCATTACAAATCCACTCAGCCTTTTCCCTCTGCTCTCTCCACACACAATCTACAAGACACAAACAGGAAAGATGGATTCCAGGAGAGAAAGGTCACACCTGATCCTCCTCTCAATGGATTCGCTGTCGCCAGAGAGAACATTCCAGCTCCTACAGAAAGTCACAACTGATTCATGTCAGGGACAGAATTGGAATGAATTAGACACAAGAGAGATGAAAGGTTTCTGCTCATCATAAAAAAGCTAAAGAGTCACTCAATGTCATTAAGGGAGAGACCTCGCTGGTCTATCTTTGACCCAAGTCACACACTGACTCTGAATGTCCTCACAGCAACTTGGGGATGGACATTTCTATAGTACTATTCATGGCTTTAGGGTTTCCAAAAGTGTTTCACCGACAATGGAGCGGTTTTGAAATGTTGTCAGTGTTATTTAGGAAATAAGCAAACTTTTGATGCCACACGCATTGAGTTTAAAAATTGGCAAGCCATGTTGCAGCTTTATAGAACCATTGTTAGGCCGCACTTGGAATATAGTGTTCAATTCTGGTCGCCACACTACTAGAACGCTGTGGAGGTTTTGGAGAGGGTACAGAAACGATTTACCAGGATGTTGCCTGGTATGGAGGGCATTAGCTATGAGGAGAGTTTGGAGAAACTTGGTTTGTTCTCACTGGAATGATGGAGGCAAGGGGGGTGACCTGATAGAAGTCGACAAGATTATGAGAGGCATGGACAGAGTGGATAGTCAGGAGCTTTTTCCCAGGGTTGAAGAGTCAATTACTAGGGGGCACAGGTTTAAGGTGCTAGGGATAAGGTTTAAAGGAGATGTACGAGGCAAGTTTTTTACACAGAGGGTGGTGGGTGCCTGGAACTCGCTGCTGGGAGAGGTAGTGGAAGCAGATACAATAATGAGTTTTAAGGGGCGTCTGGAGAAATACAAGAATAGGATGGGAATAGAGGGATATGGTCCCTGGAAGGGGAGGGGGTTTTAGTTCACACATGGTTGGTGCAGGCTTGGAGGGCCGAAGGGCCTGTTCTTGTGCTGTAATTTTCTTTTTTCTAATTTCAGAGAGAGATATATACAGATACAGAGCCATAGAAAGACAGAAACAGGATGGGATTGTGCTGTACATGTTTCCGAGCTGACATTGAGACACACACGAGATGTACACCAATGATTTGGATGAGGGAACCAAAAATAATATTTCCAAGTTTGCTGATGCCATGAAACTTGTTGGGAATGTGAGTAGTGAGAAGGATGTTAAAATGTTTCACAGTGACTTCAGTAAATTGAGTGAATGGGTAAATGCGTGGCAGATGCTGTATAACGTGGACAAACGTGAATTTAACTACTTCGGACAGAGAAGCAGAATGGCAGAGGGTTATTTAAATGGTGATATATTGGGAAATGTTGATATACAAAGGAACCTGGGTGTCCTAGTACACAAGAGACTGAAAGCAAGCATGCAGCTACAGCAAACAGTTAGGAAGGCAAATGATATGTTGGCCTTCATTGCAAGAGAACTTGAGGAAAGGAGCAAGGATGTCTTACTGCAGCTGTACAGGCCCTCGGTGAGACCACACCTGGAATATTGTGTACAGTTTTTGTCTCTGCAACTATGAAATGCTGCACTTACCATAGAGGGAGAGCAGCGAAGGCACACCAGACTGATTCCTGGGATGGCAGGATTGTCGTATGAGGAGAGATTGAGTCGACTGGGCCTGTATTCACTGGAGTTCCGAAGAATGAGAGGGGATCGAATTGAAATGTATAAATTCTGACTGGGCTGCACTGACTGAATACAGGGATGTTGTTTCCTCCAGCTGAGGGGCTGAGGGGGTGGGGAGAGGGGGGTTGGGCAGAGAGGCTGGAACAAGGGGTCACAGATGGTGAAACTTTCCAATATGTTTAATCTGTAGAAACCGATCCATCTCAGTCTGTGAACGATGACTGAGCCTCCACAGCCCTCTGGGATAGGGAATTCCAAAGATTCACCATCCTGGAAGCACATGGTATTCAGGAAAACTTGGCGAGATGGATCAGAAACTGGTTTAGTAATTGGACACAAAGGGTGGTGTTGGAAGGCTGTTTGAGTGGCTGGAGGCCGGTGTCCAGTGGTGCACCACAAGGCTCCGTGCTGGGGGGCTTATTATTGTTACACATAAATGAGACAGATGATAATGTGGGGGCAATGATAAGCAAGGTTCCAGATGACACCAAGATTGGTAGGATGGTTAATAGGGAAGAAGGTTGTAGGTTACAGGAAGATATCGCTGGGTTGGTCAGATAGGCAGAGCAGTGGCAGATGGTATTTGACCCTGATAGGTGCGAGGTGATGCACTTTGGAAGCAGTAACAAGGCAAGGGAGCATTTAATGAGTTGCAGGACACTGGGGAGCTCAGAGGAACATATGGATCTTGGGAAATTATTCACAGATCCCTGGAGGCAGCAGAGCAGGTGAATCAACTGGTAAAGAAGGCAGATGAGACACTTGCTTTTATCAGTCATGGCGCAGAGTAGAAGAGCAAAGAGTTAATGTTGGAGTTGTACAGAGTGTTGGTTAGGCCACTGCTGGAGTACCGTGTGCAGATCTGGTCACCACACCAGAGGAAGGATATGATAGCACTGGAGGGGGTACAGAGGAGGCTCAGCAGCAAGTTGCCTGGGATGGAGTATTTGAGCTATAAGGAGAGACTGGATAGGTTAGGATTGTTTTCTTTAGAGCAGAGAAGGCTGATTGAGGTGTGTAAGATTATGAGGGGTATGGACAGGGTGAATAGGAAACAGCTGTTCCCCTTGGTTGAGGGGTCAATCATGAGGGGACATAGTTTTAGGGCAAAGGGCAGGAGATTCAGAGGAGAGTTGATAAAAACATTCAAAAAGAGGGTGATGGGAATCAGGAAAGTACTGCCTGGGAAGGCAGTGGAGGTCGGAAACCTTACAACCTTTCAAAACGATTTGGATGAGCACTTGAAACATCACAACATTCAAAGATATGGTACAAGAGATGGAAAATTGGATTAGCACAACTTTAGTGGTAGTTACTGTTGGTGCAGACTCAATGGGTCGAAGGGCCTTTTCTTCACTGTACCACTCTATGACTCTGAGGGAAGAAATTCCTCCTCACAGGAAGCAGAGAGTCGGAATAAATGGGTGCTTGTCTGGTTGGCGGATGGTAACTAGTGGCGTGCCGCAGGGATCAGTACTGGGGTCTCAACTATTTACCATTTATATAGACGATCTGGAGGAGGGGGCTGAGTGTCGGGTAACAAAGTTTGCAGACGACACAAAGATAAGTGGAAAAATGTATCGTGTGGAGGGCGTAGAAGGCCTGCAGAGAGATTTGGACAGGCTGAGTGAGTGGGTGAGGACCTGGCAGATGGAGTATAATGTTGACAAATGCGAGGTTATTCACTTTGGAGGAAATAATCACAAATTGGATTATTATCTAAATGGAAAGAAATTACAACATGCTGCTGTGCAGAGGGACCTGGGGGTCCTTGTGCATGAGACGCAAAAACCCAGTCTGCAGGTGCAACAGGTGATCAAGAAGGCAAACGGGATGTTCGCCTATATTGCGAGGGGGATAGAATATAAAAGCAGAGATGTCTTGCTGCATCTGTACAGGGCATTGGTGAGGCCGCAGCTGGAATACTGTGTGCAGTATTGGTCCCCTTATTTGCGGAAGGAGATATTGGCCTTGGAGGGAGTGCAGAGAAGGTTCACCAGGTTGATACCTGAGATGAGGGGTGTTGATTATCAGGAGAGACTGAGCAGAGTGGGTTTGTACTCGTTGGAATTTAGAAGGCTGAGTGGGGATCTTATAGAGACCTATAAGATAATGAAGGGGCTGGATAGGGTCGAGGTGGGAGAAATTCTTTCCACTTAGAAAGGAAGCTAGAACTAGAGGGCACAGCCTCAAAATAAAGAGGGGTCAGTTTAGGACAGAGTTGAGGAGGAACCTCTTCTCTCAGAGGGTGGTGAATCTTTGGAATTCTCTGCCCACTGAAGTGGTGGAGGCTACCTCGTTGAATATGTTTAAATCACGGATAGATGGATTCCTGATCAGTAAGGGAATTAGGGGTTATAGGGATCAGGTGGGTAAGTGGAACTGATCCACTTCAGATCAGCCATGATCTTATTGAATGCGGGGCAGGCTCGAGGGGCTAGATGGCCTTCTCCTGCTCCTATTTCTTATGTCCTTATCTCAGTCCTAAAAGTCCTGCCCCCTTACTCTGCGACTATGCCATGGTTCCAGACACCCCCACCCCCCCCCCCCCCCACCGCCTCCAGCCGGGGGAAACATCCTTCCTGTATCTACTCAGCTCATGTTTGGGGGTTGGGGAGAGTTATAGAACAAAGAGATCTCGGGGTACATGTTCATAGCTTCTTGACAGTGGAGTCACAGGTGGACAGAGTGGTGAAGAAGGCATTCGGCATGCTGGGTTTCATTGGTCAGAACATTGAATACAGGAGTTGGGACGTCTTGTTGAAGTTGCACAAGACATTGTTAAGGCCACGCTTGGAATACTGTGTACAGTTCTGGTCACCCTATTTTAGAATGGATATTATTAAACTAGAAAGAGTGCAAAAAAGATTTACTTGGATGCTACCGGGACATGATGGTTTGGGTTTTAAGGAGAGGTTGCACAGACTGGGACTTTTTTCCCTGTAGCGTAGAAGACTGAGGGGAGATTTTATCGAGGTCTATAAAATAATGAGGGGCATAGATCAGCGAGACAGTCAATATCTTCTCCCAAAGGTAGGGGAGTCTAAAACTAGAGGGCATAGGTTTAAGGTGAGAGGGGAGAGATACAAAAGGGTCCAGAGGGCAATTCTTTTCACACAGAGGGTGGTGAGTGTCTGGAATGAGCTGCCAGGGGCAGTAGCAGGGGCGGGTACAATTTTATGTTTTAAAAAGCATTTAGACAGTTACATGGGTAAGATTGGTATAGAGGGATATGGGCGAAACACAGGCAATTGTGATTAGCTTAATGGTAAAAACTGGGCGGCATGGACAAGTTGGGCCAAAGCGCGTTTCCATGCTGTAAACCTCTATGACTCGACCCTGCTGAGCCCTGTAAGAATTGTCCAAGTTTGAATGAGGTCACCTCTCATGCTTCTCAAGTGCATAAAGTAAAAGTCCATTTTCTTTCCTCAGAGGACAATCCCTCCATCCCAGGAATTAATGCAGTGAAATGTCATTGAAGTCCCTCTCGGACAAGAATGTCTTTCCTTAGGTAAGAGGATAAAACTGTACACAACACTCCGTGTGTGGTTTCACCACTAATTCAGCCTCTCCCACATCCCCTTGAAGAGTCTACATCCTCCTCACAACTCACACTTCCACCTGCTTTCATGTCATCTGCAAACTCGGAAATATTACATTTGATCCCAAACGTCCAAATCAATGATATGGATTGTGAATAGCTGGGCTCCCGCGGACTGATCCTTGTGATAAGCCGCTGGTCACAGCCTGGCACCCTGAAAATGACCCATTTGTACCTAAGCTCTGTTTTCTGTCCGTTAACCATTTCTCAATTCATGCCAGTATTATCAGGGTAAATACGTTGCATCACGGGGATAGGGCCTGGGTGGGAATGTTGTTAGCGCAGGCTCGATGGGCTGTATGGCCTCCTTCTGCACTGTAGGGATTCTATGATTCTAATATGTACATACGTCAGTGAAGGTGGCAGGGCACTTTGACAGAGCAGTAAATGAAGTATATGGTATCCCAGCTTTTATTAATGGAGGAATTGAGGACAAGAGTAAGGAGTTCATATTGAACTTGTATAAGACACTCGTTAAGCCTCATCTGGAGACTGTGCCCAGTTCTGGGCACCGTACTTGAGGAGGGATGTGAAGACATTGGAGAGAGTGCAGAGGAGATTCACAAGAATGATTCCAGGGAATAAGATCCGTAGCTACGAGGGTAGATTGGAGAGGTTGGGACTGTTTTCCTTGGAGAAAAGAAGGCTGAGGTGAGACTTGAGAGAGAGATTCAAGATCCTAAGGGGTATCCACAGGTCAAAGAGTGAGAAACTCTTCCCTCTCAAGAGATGGTCATGAACTAGAGGGCACAGATTCTAAATGATGGGGAAATGGATCAGAAGTGAAGTGAGAAAAAGCACTTCATCAAGAGTGTGTTTGGAATCTGGAACAATCTTCCTGAAAGCCTGTTCCAATATTCAATAAGATCCTGGCTGATCTGCGATCTAACTCTCTGTCTCTTAACCCCTTGGACGAAGGAAAATCTATCAACCCCAGGTTTAAAATAATAACAAGTGACTGAGCATCAATAGCCATTTGCAGAAGATTGTTTCAAACTAACTCCACACCACATCTGGCAATGTTTCCATTTCTACAATTCTAAAATTCTAAACTGAGGCTAACATTCAAATATTCCCAAATCCTGGAGTTCCCAGCCAGCAGAAAAACTTGTTCTTTATCAGCCTCTCCCTTTCCCTCATTATTTTCAATGTTTGATTAAATCAGCCCCCAACTTAAATTCCAGCGGTTAAGAATAATGTTTAATCTGCACTGTTCATCAAATGTTCCCAACACAAATACTGGAATGGGCTAAATACAGAGTAAAATTCCCTCTGCTCTGTCCAAGGAATGTTTCATCACAGATTTTTATTTTGAAGTTTAGGAAAAACAGGAATCAAATTGCTCAGCATCCCAGTGTGGCCTCCTGTTTATTTCAATCAGCCCTTCACATTCAAACATGAAGTTGAAGCTTCGAATACTGTCTGTGGCAGCGTTTGTGGATTCAGTTGTTCTCCTGCTTTTTCACTTGTCTGAAGGATTTGAATTATAGACATTGTTTAATCATTCCTTTCTCTCAGCACATGGAACTTGTGAATCTTCAAGGCAGGCAATCTCATGTAATTCACAACAAACTGCATCTTTATTCATCCGTCCATTTCCTATCTCTGAATGGATCACACACATTTCCAGAATGCAGGAAGCTCTCAATGGAAACTGCTTCCAATTATTCCCCAATACAATTGTTCGCACTTGACTGTAAACTACATTCCACTGACATTCCCAAAGCAGCCACAGAAAAGTGACTGGTTATTTTAAACACTGAACCTGAACTATTTGAGCTGATGATTCACTCACATTGTACAGAAATGTTGATCCTGTTTTGATGAGAGTGATCAGATTAACATTGTAACATGAAGACAGCCTCCGTACTGAGATTAACCACATTTACAACAATTCCGCAATATCAGATCCATTGCTGTGTGTATTGTGCGAATTCAGCTGTGAAATATCTGGACATTTGGAGCTTCCACTGTTTCTGTCATTTCATCATTTATTAAAGTACGCTGTTCTATCCCTTTTAAATCTGAGTTGTGTCAAATTACATTTCCCTGCACTGAAACATCTCCACCAGTATGTCCATGTACAAAATATGAATAACTCTTTGCAATCTGATGTTTCCAGCGATGCTGCTTACAATGCTGTCTAATGTTTTGTGTCATTGGCAAACCAGGATGTGTAGCATCTGGGACTTGTATCAGTAATCTCTGCCCTAAACCTCTCTCAGTTATTACAATATGGGCCTGGTATCAGTAATCTCTGCCCTAAACCTCTCTCAGTTATTACAATCTGGGCCTGGTATCAGTAATCTCTGCCCTAAACCTCTCTCAGTTATTACAATCTGGGCCTTGTATCAGTAATCTCTGCCCGAAACCTCTCTCAGTTATTACAATCTGGGCCTGGTATCAGTAATCTCTGCCCTAAACCTCTCTGTTATTACAATCTTGGCCTGGTATCAGTAATCTCTGCCCTAAACCTCCCTCAGTTATTACAATCTGGGCCTGGTATCAGTAATCTCTGCCCTAAACCTCTCTCAGTTATTACAATCTGGGCCTGGTATCAGTAATCTCTGCCCTAAACCTCTCTCAGTTATTACAATCTAGGCCTGGTATCAGTAATCTCTGCCCCAAACCTCTCTCAGTTATTACAATCTGGGCCTGGTATCAGTAATCTCTGCCCTAAACCTCTCTCAGTTATTACAATCTGGGCCTTGTATCAGTAATCTCTGCCCTAAACCTCTCTCAGTTATTACAATCTGGGCCTGGTATCATTAATCACTGCCCGAAACCTCTCTCAGTTATTACAATCTGGGCCTTGTATCAGTAATCTCTGCCCGAAACCTCTCTCAGTTATTACAATCTGGGCCTGGTATCAGTAATCTCTGCCCTAAACCTCTCTGTTATTACAATCTGGGCCTGCTATCAGTAATCTCTGCCCTAAACCTCCCTCAATTATTACAATCTGGGTCTTGTATCAGTAAATTCTGCCCTTCAGCTGATTGGAGAATATCATTGTGAATATTACTGAGTTTGGGATGCAATATTTTCCTGCTGTTGCCAATATGACTATTTTTAACATAGTTTCTGGGATCCTCCAGTCTCCCCTCAGCAGCTTTCTGGGCAGTGAGAGCTGACACACCGTTCACTAGCAGAGGGAGTTTTTGGTCCTGTCGCTGTCAATGGGATTTCCCATTGAAGTCACCTCACGCTAGCAGGAAACCAGAGGCAGGGGTACGAGAGCAGAGAATTCCCCACGAGTGAACAGCCGGAGAATCCCGGACATTAGCTCCTTTCCCAGTTATCACTGCACTCAACCCAGTCGCTGTTTATACGCTCAGTTGTCTCAGTGAATACTACATTACACCATGCTGCTGTGGACACTACAGTCAACCCTTTTTGAGTTCTCACTGTATTAATACCATGTATGGATTGATATTTCATTGGACCATGTGCTGGGTTAGATGAATATTTATTGATTCTTGTGATGTGGGTGTCACTGGCTAGGTCAGCATTTATTGCCCATTCCTAGTTGCCCTGGAGAAGGTGGTGGTGAGCTGCCGTCTTGAACCCGCTGCTGTCTGTGTGATGTAGGTACACCCACAGTGCTGTTAGGGAGGGAACCTGCTTAAATTATCACTGCATTTAACCATGTCACTCTTTATAAAAAATAAACTAGACCATGTCTGGGTAATGAATGTGGAGCATGTCTCCATTTCTCTTTACCTCAGCACTGTATCTGTGTATATAACACTTTATACAGTTTCAATGTTATTTATTAGTGTCACAAGTAGGCTTACATTAACACTGCAATGAAGTTGCTGTGAAAATCCCCTAGTTGCCACACTCCGGCGCTGTTCGGCTTCACTGAGGGAGAATTTAGCACGGCCAATCCACCGAACAGCATGTCTTTCAGACTGTGGGAGGAAACTGGAGCACTCGGAGGAAACCCAGACACGGGGAGAACATGCAGACTCCACACAGACAGTGACGCAAGTCGGGAATCGAACCCGGGCCCCTGGCGCTGAGAGGCTGCAGTGCTAACCAATGTGCCACCCCTAGAAACTAGATACAGTTTCTCTTCTTAATGCATGGGGCCATCCCTCTGTATATACTACAATTGGTCTTTACTTAGTTATTGCTTCACTCAACTATGTCACTGTTTCCAATGCACTCAGTGAAGTCACAGTTATTAACGCACGCAGCCATGCCTCTATCGACACCACACCCGACAATTTCTAAGCTGTTGCTGCACTTCCCCAGGAATAGATTTGATCTGTTTCTCTTACATTGAGCATCATCGGAGATACTGCTGTGTTCGGCCTTGTTTCATTCATTACTCAACTCACCTGTGCCTCAGTTTTATTTTACACAAGTTCCTGTCTTTCTTATTCCTACATTCTACCCTGTTTCAGTTGTTACTGCACTGAAAAATCTCTCTGTTAGATAGACAGAGAAAGAGAGTCAGCTGGATGGATAGACGAATATTCCTTTAAAGTTATATATTTGTGTGGGTCAGCTGGTGCCACCACTCTTGTTTGGAACAGTTTTTGTTTGGTCTTGTTACCAGCTATTGGATGTTGTGTGAAATGTCCAATTGCTCCAGTATTGTGTGTGTAATATTGGTGTTGAAAGATTGGGTGAATTTCGCTCGAGTCTCTTGGAGATGAGCAGAAATTGAGGAAGGGAAATAAAGTTGAACATCCGTAAAGGGAAAGTGACCACAGTCCCAGATGACGATCTGCTTCTCTCCCCTTTGAGGGGGAGAACTCACTGGCGGTGATTTACCACACCTCAGGCCAGGGGAAAGGTTGAAAGGGTTGGGCTTTCATGACGTGTTGGAGACTTTGTGCATCTCAAACCAGCTGTCCAGCCAACTGAGTGAACCAACTTCCATATTGCCACATTTCAATGCATGTTGCACAACCTGGTCACAAACTATTGAATTGGAGATTACTCACTGATATTGGGATTGATCTGTGACAATTCTCACAGTCGCGTATGTGTGTGTGTTTATGTGTGTGTGTGTATGTTTCTGTCTGTGTGCATGTTCGTGGATATGTTTTTACAAATTCCCAGAGAGAGAGAGAGAGCGAGAGATGCAGAGACCAACAGATGACAGGGTCAAGGAGAGTGAGAGAAAGAGAGAGCCAGATTGAGAGAGGCACTGAGAGACAATGTCTGTCCAAATCCTCTTGAAGCCACTTTGCATTTTCCTCACAACTCACATTCCCACCGAGCTTTGTGTCATCCGCAAACTTGGAAATATTACATTCGGTCCCCACATCCAAATCATTGATAAACATTGTGAACATCTGGGAACAAAGTCCAGATCCTTGTGGCACAGCCGGCCGACACAAGACGGAGAAATCATCTGGCCGGGAACACAACAGCGACATTTTTCAGAGAAGCTCGGAGCCAGCTGTGTCTCAGTGGATCATAATCTGACCTCAGGATCATTCCATTGTGGCTTCAGTTACAGCATCAAATTCTCGGCCAGGCTGGAAAACAAATCACTCCTCAAATCCCCAAATAAAACGTTCTGGGATCTGAACTTAAAATGCTGTAACTGATCATGGAGGAAAGAGTGGGGTCTAATAGCCACTGAGAAGATAACTTGCATCTGAATCATAGAACGGTGACAGCACAGGAGGCCATTCAGCCCCATCAAGCCAGTGCGACACTCTGCAAGAGCAATGTCACTATTCCCACTCCTCCACCCTTTCCCCGTCACCCTGTAAATATTTCCCCTTCAGCTTCCCATTCAACGTCCCCGGAAGTCCATGATGGAATCCGCTTCCACCTCACCCTCAGACAGTACATTCCAGATACTGGACACTCACTACGTTAGAAACATCTCCTCATGTTGCCGCTGTCGCCATTTACCTGAATTCAGCATCCTCTGGTTTTCAACCTTTCCCCCAATGTGCCGATTATCTCAAAGCCGATCCTCTCAGTCCCGGGATGTCCCTGCAGGAGTTCCTCAGCATGAGTGTCCGAGGCCCCAACCATCTTCAGCTGCTCCAACACTGACCTTCCCTCCATCACAAGGTCTGAAGCGCGGATGTTCGCTGATGATTGCACAATGTTCAGCACCATACGCAACTCCTCAGATACTGAAACAGAAAATAAGGACATACCAAACAGGTCAGGCAGCATCTGTGGAGAGAGAAACAGATTCTGGGAGCAGGGGGACTGAGAGACAGGCAGATTGAGAAAAATATGCACACACACTAACACTCACACTCAGACAGCCTAAAACTAAACAGATATAGAATGGAGGAGGAATCCCTTCTCCCTCTGTAAATAGAGATTAACTCGATTTCTCTTCCAAAAAGACAGCACATCTGGATGGACAGAATAGTCTCCAATTCTACCCATGGTCCTTTTCTGATCTCCATTCTTCACATCTGCACACGTTGGCTTCAGCTCCAGTTTGTGAATGAAAGCAAACCCCTGTTCATTACAAATCCACTCAGCCTTTTCCCTCTGCTCTCTCCACACACAATCTACAAGACACAAACAGGAAAGATGGATTCCAGGAGAGAAAGGTCACACCTGATCCTCCTCTCAATGGATTCTCTGTCGCCAGAGAGAACATTCCAGCTCCTACAGAAAGTCACAACTGATTCATGTCAGGGACAGAATTGGAATGAATGAGACACAAGAGAGATGAAAGGTTTCTGCTCATCATAAAAAAGCTAAAGAGTCCCTCAATGTCATTAAGGGAGAGACCTCGCTGGTCTATCTTTGACCCAAGTCACACACTGACTCTGAATGTCCTCACAGCAACTTGGGGATGGACATTTCTATAGTACTATTCATGGCTTTAGGGTTTCCAAAAGTGCTTCACCGAAAATGGAGCGGTTTTGAAATGTTGTCAGTGTTATTTAGGAAATAAGCAAACTTTTGACGCCACACGCATTGAGTTTAAAAATTGGCAAGCCATGTTGCAGCTTTATAGAACCATTGTTAGGCCGCACTTGGAATATAGTGTTCAATTCTGGTCGCCACACTACTGGAAGGATGTGGAGGCTTTGGAGAGGGTACAGAAAAGATTTACCAGGATGTTGCCGGGTATGGAGGGCATTAGCTATGAGGAAAGTTTGGAGAAACTTGGTTTGTTCTCACTGGAATGATGGAGGCAAGGGGGGTGACCTGATAGAAGTCGACAAGATTATGAGAGGCATGGACAGAGTGGATAGTCAGGAGCTTTTTCCCAGGGTTGAAGAGTCAATTACTAGGGGGCACAGGTTTAAGGTGCTAGGGACAAGGTTTAAAGGAGATGTACGAGGCAAGTTTTTTACACAGAGGGTGGTGGGTGCCTGGAACTCGCTGCTGGGAGAGGTAGTGGAAGCAGATACAATAATGAGTTTTAAGGGGCGTCTGGAGAAATACAAGAATAGGATGGGAATAGAGGGATATGGTCCCCGGAAGGGGAGGGGGTTTTAGTTCACACATGGTTGGTGCAGGCTTGGAGGGCCGAAGGGCCTGTTCTTATGCTGTAATTTTCTTTATTCTAATTTCAGAGAGAGATATATACAGATACAGAGCCATAGAAAGACAGAGACAGGATGGGATTGTGCTGTACATGTTTCCGAGCTGACATTGAGACACACACGAGATGTACACCAATGATTTGGATGAGGGAACCAAAAATAATATTTCCAAGTTTGCTGATGCCATGAAACTTGTTGGGAATGTGAGGAGTGAGAAGGATGTTAAAATGTTTCACAGTGACTTCAGTACATAGAACATTACAGCGCAGAACAGGCCCTTCGGCCCACGATGTTGCACCGACCAGTTAAAAAAAACACTGTGACCCTCCAACCTAAACCAATTTCTTTTCGTCCATGAACCTATCTACGGATCTCTTAAACGCCCCCAAACTAGGCGCATTTACAACTGATGCTGGCAGGGCATTCCAATCCCTCACCACCCTCTGGGTAAAGAACCTACCCCTGACATCGGTTCTATAACTACCCCCCCTCAATTTAAAGCCATGCCCCCTCGTGCTGGATTTCTCCATCAGAGGAAAAAGGCTATCACTATCCACCCTATCTAAACCTCTAATCATCTTATATGTTTCAATAAGATCCCCTCTTAGCCGCCGCCTTTCCAGCGAAAACAATCCCAAATCCCTCAGCCTCTCCTCATAGGATCTCCCCTCCATACCAGGCAACATCCTGGTAAACCTCCTCTGCACCCTCTCCAAAGCCTCCACATCCTTCCTGTAATGTGGGGACCAGAACTGCACACAGTACTCCAAGTGCGGCCGCACCAGAGTTGTGTACAGTTGCAACATAACGCTACGACTCCTAAATTCAATCCCCCTACCAATAAACGCCAAGACACCATATGCCTTCTTAACAACCTTATCTACTTGATTCCCAACTTTCAGGGATCTATGCACACATACACCTAGATCCCTCTGCTCCTCCACACTATTCAAAGTCCTCCCGTTAGCCCTATACTCAACACATCTGTTATTCCTACCAAAGTGAATTACCTCACACTTCTCCGCATTAAACTCCATCCGCCACCTCTCGGCCCAACTTTGCAACCTGTCTAAGTCTTCCTGCAAACTACGACACCCTTCCTCACTGTCTACCACACCACCAACTTTGGTGTCATCAGCAAATTTGCTAATTCACCCAACTATACCCTCATCCAGATCATTAATAAATATTACAAACAGCAGTGGCCCCAAAACAGATCCCTGAGGTTCAGTAAATTGAGTGAATGGGTAAATGCGTGGCAGATGCTGTATAACGTGGACAAACGTGAATTTAACTACTTCGGACAGAGAAGCAGAATGGTAGAGGGTTATTTAAATGGTGATAGATTGGGAAATGTTGAGATAAAAAGGGACCTGGGTGTCCTAGTACACCAGAGACTGAAAGCAAGCATGCAGCTACAGCAAACAGTTAGGAAGGCAAATGATATGTTGGCCTTCATTGCAAGAGAACTTGAGGAAAGGAGCAAGGATGTCTTACTGCAGCTGTACAGGCCCTCGGTGAGACCACACCTGGAATATTGTGTACAGTTTTTGTCTCTGTAACTATGAAATGCTGCACTTACCATAGAGGGAGAGCAGCGAAGGCACACCAGACTGATTCCTGGGATGGCAGGATTGTCGTATGAGGAGAGATTGAGTCGACTGGGCCTGTATTCACTGGAGTTCCGAAGAATGAGAGGGGATCGAATTGAAATGTATAAATTCTGACTGGGCTGGACTGACTGAATACAGGGATGTTGTTCCCTCCAGCTGAGGGGCTGAGGGGGTGGGGAGAGGGGGGGGGGGGTTGGGCGGAGAGGCTGGAACAAGGGGTCACAGATGGTGAAACTTTGCAATATGTTTAATAAGTAGAAACCTATCCATCTCAGTCTGTGAACGATGACTGAGCCTCCACAGCCCTCTGGGATAGGGAATTCCAAAGATTCACCATCCTGGAAGCACACGGAATTCAGGAAAACTTGGCGAGATGTATCGGAAACTGGTTTAGTAATTGGACACAAAGGGTGGTGTTGGAAGGCTGTTTGAGTGGCTGGAGGCCGGTGTCCAGTGGTGCACCACAAGGCTCCGTGCTGGAGGGCTTATTATTGTTATACATAAATGAGACAGATGATAATGTGGGGGCAATGATAAGCAAGGTTCCAGATGACACCAGGATTGGTAGGATGGTTAATAGGGAAGAAGGTTGTAGGTTACAGGAAGATATCGCTGGGTTGGTCAGATAGGCAGAGCAGTGGCAGATGGTATTTGACCCTGAAAGGTTCGAGGTGATGCACTTTGGAAGCAGTAACAAGGCAAGGGAGTATTTAATGAGTTGCAGGACACTGGGGAGCTCAGAGGAACATATGGATCTTGGGAAATTATTCACAGATCCCTGGAGGCAGCAGAGCAGGTGAATCAACTGGTAAAGAAGGCAGATGAGACACTTGCTTTTATCAGTCATGGCGCAGAGTAGAAGAGCAAAGAGTTAATGTTGGAGTTGTACAGAGTGTTGGTTAGGCCACAGCTGGAGTACCGTGTGCAGATCTGGTCACCACACCAGAGGAAGGATATGATAGCACTCGAGGGGGTACAGAGGAGGCTCAGCAGCAAGTTGCCTGGGATGGAGTATTTGAGCTATAAGGAGAGAGTGGATAAGTTTGGATTGTTTTCTTTAGAGCAGAGAAGGCTGATTGAGGTGTGTAAGATTATGAGGGGTATGGACAGGGTGAATAGGAAACAGCTGTTCCCCTTGGTTGAGGGGTCAATCATGAGGGGACATAGTTTTAGGGCAAAGGGCAGGAGATTCAGAGGAGAGTTGATAAAAACATTCACTCAGAGGGTGATGGGAATCAGGAAAGTACTGCCTGGGAAGGCAGTGGAGGTCGGAAACCTTACAACCTTTCAAAAGCATTTGGATGAGCACTTGAAACATCACAACATTCAAAGATATGGTACAAGAGATGGAAAATTGGATTAGCACAACTTTAGTGGTAGTTACTGTTGGTGCAGACTCAATGGGTCGAAGGGCCTTTTCTTCACTGTACCACTCTATGACTCTGAGGGAAGAAATTCCTCCTCACAGGAAGCAGAGAGTCGGAATAAATGGGTGCTTGTCTGGTTGGCGGATGGTAACTAGTGGCGTGCCGCAGGGATCAGTACTGGGGCCTCAACTATTTACCATTTATATAGACGATCTGGAGGAGGCGACTGAGTGTAGGGTAACAAAGTTTGCAGACGACACAAAGATAAGTGGAAAAATGTATCGTGTGGAGGGCGTAGAAGGCCTGCAGAGAGATTTGGACAGGCTGAGTGAGTGGGTGAGGACCTGGCAGATGGAGTATAATGTTGACAAATGCGAGGTTATTAACTTTGGAGGAAATAATCACAAATTGGATTATTATCTAAGTGGAAACAAATTACAACATGCTGCTGTGCAAAGGGACCTGGGGGTCCTTGTGCATGAGACGCAAAAACCCAGTCTGCAGGTGCAACAGGTGATCAAGAAGGCAAACGGGATGTTGGCCTATATCGCAAGGGGGATAGAATATAAAAGCAGAGATGTCTTGCTGCATCTGTACAGGGCATTGGTGAGGCCGCAGCTGGAATACTGTGTGCAGTTTTGGTCCCCTTATTTGTGGAAGGATATATTGGCCTTGGAGGGAGCGCAGAGAAGGTTCACCAGGTTGATACCAGAGATGAGGGGTGTTGATTATCAGGAGAGACTGAGCAGATTGGGTTTGTACTCGTTGGAATTTAGAAGGCTGAGGGGGGATCTAATAGAGACCTATAAGATAATGAACGGGCTGGATAGGGTCGAGGTGGAGAGATTCTTTCCACTTAGAAAGGAAGCTAGAACTAGAGGGCACAGCCTCAAAATAAAGGGGAGTCAGTTTAGGACAGAGTTGAGGAGGAACTTCTTCTCTCAGAGGGTGGTGAATCTCTGGAATTCTCTGCCCACTGAAGTGGTGGAGACTACCTCGTTGAATATGTTTAAATCACGGAGAGATGGATTCCTGATCGGTAAGGGAATTAGGGGTTATGGGGATCAGGAGGGTAAGTGGAACTGATCCACATCAGATCAGCCATGATCTTATTGAATGGCGGGGCAGGCTCGAGGGGCTATATGTACTACTCCTGCTCCTATTTCTTATTGTCTTATCTCAGTCCTAAATGTCCTGCCCCCTTCCTCTGCGACTATGCCATGGTTCTAGACACCACCCCCCCCCCTCCCCCCACACCTCCCCCACTGCCCCACCGCCCCCAGCCGGGGGAAACATCCTTCCTGTATCTACTCAGCTCATGTTTGGGGGTTGGGGAGAGTTATAGAACAAAGAGATCTCGGGGTACGTGTTCATAGCTTCTTGACAGTGGAGTCACAGGTGGACAGAGTGGTGAAGAAGGCATTCAGCATGCTTGGTTTCATTGGTCAGAACATTGAATACAGGAGTTGGGACGTCTTGTTGAAGTTGTACAAGACATTGTTAAGGCCACGCTTGGGATACTGTGTACAGTTCTGGTCACCCTATTTTAGAATGGATATTATTAAACTAGAAAGAGTGCAAAAACGATTTACTAGGATGCTACCGGGACATGATGGTTTGGGTTTTAAGGAGAGGTTGCACAGACTGGGACTTTTTTCCCTGTAGCGTAGAAGACTGAGGGGAGATTTTATAGAGGTCTATAAAATAATGAGGGGCATAGATCAGCGAGATAGTCAATATCTTCTCCCAAAGGTAGGGGAGTCTAAAACTAGAGGGCATAGGTTTAAGGTGAGAGGGGAGAGATACAAAAGGGTCCAGAGGGCAATTCTTTTTACACAGAGGGTGGTGAGTGTCTGGAATGAGCTGCCAGGGGCAGTAGCAGGGGCGGGTACAATTTTATGTTTTAAAAAGCATTTAGACAGTTACATGGGTAAGATTGGTATAGAGGGATATGGGCGAAACACAGGCAATTGTGATTAGCTTAATGGTAAAAACTGGGCGGCATGGACAAGTTGGGCCAAAGCGCGTTTCCATGCTGTAAACCTCTATGACTCGACCCTGCTGAGCCCTGTAAGAATTGTCCAAGTTTGAATGAGGTCACCTCTCATGCTTCTCAAGTGCATAAAGTAAAAGTCCATTTTCTTTCCTCAGAGGACAATCCCTCCATCCCAGGAATTAATGCAGTGAAATGTCATTGAAGTCCCTCTCGGACAAGAATATCTTTCCTTAGGTAAGAGGATAAAACTGTACACAACACTCCGTGTGTGGTTTCACCACTAATTCAACCTCTCCCACATCCCCTTGAAGAGTCTACATCCTCCTCACAACTCACACTTCCACCTGCTTTCATGTCATCTGCAAACTCGGAAATATTACATTTGATCCCAAACGTCCAAATCAATGATATGGATTGTGAACAGCTGGGCTCCCGAGTACTGATCCTTGTGATAAGCCGCTGGTCACAGCCTGGCACACTGAAAATGACCCATTTGTACCTAAGCTCTGTTTTCTGTCCGTTAACCATTTCTCAATTCATGCCAGTATTATCAGGGTAAATACGTTGCATCACGGGGATAGGGCCTGGGTGGGAATGTTGTTAGCGCAGGCTCGATGGGCTGTATGGCCTCCTTCTGCACTGTAGGGATTCTATGATTCTAATATGTACATACGTCAGTGAAGGTGGCAGGGCACTTTGACAGAGCAGTAAATGAAGTATATGGTATCCCAGCTTTTATTAATGGAGGAATTGAGGACAAGAGTAAGGAGTTCATATTGAACTTGTATAAGACACTCGTTAAGCCTCATCTGGAGACTGTGCCCAGTTCTGGGCACCGTACTTGAGGAGGCATGTGAAGACATTGGAGAGAGTGCAGAGGAGATTCACAAGAATGATTCCAGGGAATAAGATCCGTAGCTACGAGGGTAGATTGGAGAGGTTGGACTGTTTTCCTTGGAGAAAAGAAGGCTGAGGTGAGACTTGAGAGAGAGATTCAAGATCCTAAGGGGTATCCACAGGTTAAAGAGTGAGAAACTCTTCCCTCTCAAGAGATGGTCAGGAACAAGAGGGCACAGATTCTAAATGATGGGGAAATGGATCAGAAGTGAAGTGAGAAAAAGCACTTCATCAAGAGGGTGTTTGGAATCTGGAACAATCTTCCTGAAAGCCTGTTCCAATATTCAATAAGATCCTGGCTGATCTGTGATCTAACTCTCTGTCTCTTAACCCCTTGGACGAAGGAAAATCTATCAACCCCAGGTTTAAAATAATAACAAGTGACTGAGCATCAATAGCCATTTGCAGAAGATTGTTTCAAACTAACTCCACACCACATCTGGCAATGTTTCCATTTCTACAATTCTAAAATTCTAAACTGAGGCTCACATTCAAATATTCCCAAATCCTGGAGTTCCCAGCCAGCAGAAAAACTTGTTCTTTATCAGCCTCTCCCTTTCCCTCATTATTTTCAATGTTTGATTAAATCAGCCCCCAACTTAAATTCCAGCGGTTAAGAATAATGTTTAATCTGCACTGTTCATCAAATGTTCCCAACACAAATACTGTAATGGGCTAAATACAGAGTAAAATTCCCTCTGCTCTGTCCAAGGAATGTTTCAGCACAGATTTTTATTTTGAAGTTTAGGAAAAACAGGAATCAAATTGCTCAGCATCCCAGTGTGGCCTCCTGTTTATTTCAATCAGCCCTTCACATTCAAACATGAAGTTGAAGCTTCGAATACTGTCTGTGGCAGCGTTTGTGGATTCAGTTGTTCTCCTGCTTTTACACTTGTCTGAAGGATTTGAATTATAGACATTGTTTAATCATTCCTTTCTCTCAGCACATGGAACTGGTGAATCTTCAAGGCAGACAATCTCATGTAATTAACAACAAACTGCATCTTTATTCATCCGTCCATTTCCTATCTCTGAATGGATCACACACATTTCCAGAATGCAGGAAGCTCTCAATGGAAACTGCTTCCAATTATTCCCCAATACAATTGTTCGCACTTGACTGTAAACTACATTCCACTGACATTCCCAAAGCAGCCACAGAAAAGTGACTGGTTATTTTAAACACTGAACCTGAACTATTTGAGCTGATGATTCACTCACATTGTACAGAAATGTTGAGTCTGTTTTGATGAGAGTGATCAGATTAACATTGTAACATGAAGACAGCCTCCGTACTGAGATTAACCACATTTACAACAATTCCGCAATATCAGATCCATTGCTGTGTGTATTGTGCGAATTCAGCTGTGAAATATCTGGACATTTGGAGCTTCCACTGTTTCTGTCATTTCATCATTTATTAAAGTGCGCTGTTCTATCCCTTTTAAATCTAAGTTGTGTCAAATTACATTTCCCTGCACTGAAACCTCTCCACCAGTTTTGTCCATGTACAAAATATGAATAACTCTTTGCAATCTGATGTTTCCAGCGATGCTGCTTACAATGCTGTCGAATGTTTTGTGTCATCGGCAAACCAGGATGTGTCGCATCTGGGACTTGTATCAGAAATCTCTGCCCTAAACCTCTCTCAGTTATTACAATCTGGGACTTGTATCAGTAATATCTGCCCGAAACCTCTCTCAGTTATTACAATCTGGGCCTGGTATCAGAAATCTCTGCCCTAAACCTCTCTCAGTTATTACAATCTGGGCCTTGTATCAGTAATCTCTGCCCGAAACCTCTCTCAGTTATTACAATCAGGGCCTGGTATCAGAAATCTCTGCCCTAAACCTCTCTCAGTTATTACAATCTGGGCCTTGTATCAGTAATATCTGCCCGAAACCTCTCTCAGTTATTACAATCTGGGCCTTGTATCAGTAATCTATGCCCTAAACCTCTCTCAGTTATTACAATCTGGGCCTTGTATCAGTAATATCTGCCCTCAACCTCCCTCAGTTATTACAATCTAGGCCTGGTATCAGTAATCTCTGCCCCAAACCTCTCTCAGTTATTACAATCTGGGCCTGGTATCAGTAATCTCTGCCCGAAACCTCTCTCAGTTATTACAATCTGGGCCGGGTATCAGTAATCTCTGCCCTAAACCTCTCTGTTATTACAATCTGGGCCTGGTATCAGTAATCTCTGCCCTAAACCTCCCTCAGTTATTACAATCTGGGCCTGGTATCAGTAATCTCTGCCCTAAACCTCCCTCAGTTATTACAATCTGGTTCTTGTCTCAGTAAATTCTGCCCTTCAGCTGATTGGAGAATATCATTGTGAATATTACTGAGTTTGGGATGTAATATTTTCCTGCTGTTGCCAATATGACTATTTTTAACATAGTTTCTGGGATCCTCCAGTCTCCCCTCAGCAGCTTTCTGGGCAGTGAGAGCTGACACACCGTTCACTAGCAGAGGGAGTTTTTGGTCCTGTCGCTGTCAATGGGATTTCCCATTGAAGTCACCTCACGCTAGCAGGAAACCAGAGGCAGGGGAACGAGAGCAGAGAATTCCCCACGAGTGAACAGCCGGAGAATCCCGTTCAGTAGCTCCTTTCCCAGTTATCACTGCACTCAACCCAGTCGCTGTTTATACGCTCAGTTGTCTCAGTGAATACTACATTACACCATGCTGCTGTGGACACGACATTCAACCCTTTTTGAGTTCTCACTCTATTAATACCATGTATGGATTGATATTTCATTGGACAATGTGCTGGGTTAGATGAATATTTATTGATTCTTGTGATGTGGGTGTCACTGGCTAGGTCAGCATTTATTGCCCATTCCTAGTTGCCCTGGAGAAGGTGGTGGTGAGCTGCCGTCTTGAACCCGCTGCTGTCTGTGTGGTGTAGGTACACCCACAGTGCTGTTAGGGAGGGAACCTGCTTAAATTATCACTGCATTTAACCATGTCACTCTTTATAAAAAATAAACTAGACCATGTCTGGGTAATGAATGTGGAGCATGTCTCCATTTCTCTTTACCTCAGCACTGTATCTGTGTATATAACACTTTATACAGTTTCAATGTTATTTATTAGTGTCACAAGTAGGCTTACATTAACACTGCAATGAAGTTGCTGTGAAAATCCCCTAGTTGCCACACTCCGGCGCTGTTCGGCTTCACTGAGGGAGAATTTAGCACGGCCAATCCACCGAACAGCATGTCTTTCAGACTTTGGGAGGAAACCGGAGCACTCGGAGGATACCCAGACACGGGGAGAACATGCAGACTCCACACAGACAGTGACGCAAGTCGGGAATCGAACCCGGGTCCCTGGCGCTGAGAGGCTGCAGTGCTAACCACTGTGCCACCCCTAGAAACTAGATACAGTTTCTCTTCTTAATGCATGGGGCCATCCCTCTGTATATACTACAATTGGTCTTTACTTAGTTATTGCTTCACTCAACTATGTCACTGTTTCCAATGCACTCAGTGAAGTCACAGTTATTAACGCACGCAGCCATGCCTCTATCTACACCACACCCGACAATTTCTAAGCTGTTGCTGCACTTCCCCAGGAATACATTTGATCTGTTTCTCTTCCATTCAGCATCATCGGAGATACTGCTGTGTTCGGCCTTCTTTCATTCATTACTCAACTCACCTGTGCCTCAGTTTTATTTTACACAAGTTCCTGTCTTTCTTATTCCTACATTCTACCCTGTTTCAGTTGTTACTGCACTGAAAAATCTCTCTGTTAGGTAGACAGAGAAAGAGAGTCAGCTGGATGGATCGACGAATATTCCTTTAAAGTTATATATTTGTGTGGGTCAGCTGGTGCCACCACTCTTGTTTGGAACAGTTTCTGTTTGGTCTTGTTACCAGCTATTGGGTGTTGTGTGAAATGTCCAATTGCTCCAGTATTGTGTGTGTAATATTGGTGTTGAAAGATTGGGTGAATTTCACTCGAGTCTCTTGGAGATGAGCAGAAATTGAGGAAGGGAAATAAAGTTGAACATCGGTAAAGGGAAAGTGACCACAGTCCCAGATGACGATCTGCTGCTCTCCCCTTTGAGTGGGAGAACTCACTGGCGGTGATTTACCACACCTCCGGCCAGGGGAAAGGTTGAAAGGGTTGGGCTTTCATGACGTGTTGGAGACTTTGTGCATCTCAAACCAGCTGTCCAGCCAACTGAGTGAACCAACTTCCATATTGCCACATTTCAATGCATGTTGCACAACCTGGTCACAAACGATTGCATTGGAGACTACACACTGATATTGGGATTGATCTGTGACAATTCTCACAGTCGCGTGTGTGTGTGTTTATGTGTGTGTGTGTGTGTGTGTATGTTTCTGTCTGTGTGCATGTTAGTGGATATGTTTTTACAGACTCCCAGAGAGAGAGCGAGAGATGCAGAGACCAACAGATGACAGGGTCAAGGAGAGTGAGAGAAAGAGAGAGCCAGATTGAGAGACGCACTGAGAGACAATGTCTGTCCAAATCCTCTTGAAGCCACTTTGCATTTTCCTCACAACTCACATTCCCACCGAGCTTTGTGTCATCCGCAAACTTGGAAATATTACATTAGGTCCCCACATCCAAATCATTGATAAACATTGTGAACATCTGGGAACAAAGTCCAGATCCTTGTGGCACAGCCGGCCGACACAAGACGGAGAAATCATCTGGCCGGGAACACAACAGCGACATTTTTCAGGGAAGCTCGGAGCCAGCTGTGTCTCAGTGGATCATAATCTGACCTCAGAATCATTCAATTGTGGCTTCAGTTACAGCATCAAATTCTCGGCCAGGCTGGAAAACAAATCACTCCTCAAATCCCCAAATAAAACGTTCTGGGATCTGAACTTAAAATGCTGTAACTGATCATGGAGGAAAGAGTGGGGTCTAATAGACACTGAGAAGATAACTTGCATCTGAATCATAGAACGGTGACAGCACAGGAGGCCATTCAGCCCCATCAAGCCAGTGCGACACTCTGCAAGAGCAATGTCACTATTCCCACTCCTCCACCCTTTCCCCGTCACCCTGTAAATATTTCCCCTTCAGCTTCCCATTCAACGTCCCCGGAAGTCCATGATGGAATCCGCTTCCACCTCGCCCTCAGACAGTACATTCCAGATACTGGACACTCACTACGTTAGAAACATTTCCTCATGTTGCCGCTGTCGCCATTTACCTGAATTCAGCATCCTCTGGATTTCAACCTTTCCCCCAATGTGCCGATTATCTCAAAGCCGATCCTCTCAGTCCCGGGATGTCCCTGCAGGAGTTCCTCAGCGTGAGTGTCCGAGGCCCCAACCATCTTCAGCTGCTCCAACACTGACCTTCCCTCCATCACAAGGTCTAAAGCGCGGATGTTCGCTGATGATTGCACAATGTTCAGCACCATACGCAACTCCTCAGATACTGAAACAGAAAATAAGGACATACCAAACAGGTCAGGCAGCAGCTGTGGAGAGAGAAACAGATTCTGGGAGCAGGGGGACTGAGAGACAGGCAGATTGAGAAAAATATGCACACACACTAACACTCACACTCAGACAGCCTAAAACTAAACAGATATATAATGGAGGAGGAATCCCTTCTCCCTCTGTAAATAGAGATTAACTCGATTTCTCTTCCAAAAAGACAGCACATCTGGATGGGCAGAATAGTCTCCAATTCTACCCATGGTCCTTTTCTGATCTCCATTCTTCACATCTGCACACGTTGGCTTCAGCTCCAGTTTGTGAACGAAAGCAAACCCCTGTTCATTACAAATCCACTCAGCCTTTTCCCTCTGCTCTCTCCACACACAATCTACAAGACACAAACAGGAAAGATGGATTCCAGGAGAGAAAGGTCACACCTGATCCTCCTCTCAATGGATTCTCTGTCGCCAGAGAGAACATTCCAGCTCCTACAGAAAGTCACAACTGATTCATGTCAGGGACAGAATTGGAATGAATTAGACACAAGAGAGATGAAAGGTTTCTGCTCATCATAAAAAAGCTAAAGAGTCACTCAATGTCATTAAGGGAGAGACCTCGCTGGTCTATCTTCGACCCAAGTCACACACTGACTCTGAATGTCCTCACAACAACTTGGGGATGGACATTTCTATAGTACTATTCATGGCTTTAGGGTTTCCAAAAGTGTTTCACCGACAATGGAGCGGTTTTGAAATGTTGTCAGTGTTATTTAGGAAATAAGTAAACTTTTGACGCCACACGCATTGAGTTTAAAAATTGGCAAGCCATGTTGCAGCTTTATAGAACCATTGTTAGGCCGCACTTGGAATATAGTGTTCAATTCTGGTCGCCACACTACTGGAAGGATGTGGAGGCTTTGGAGAGGGTACAGAAAAGATTTACCAGGATGTTGCCGGGTATGGAGGGCATTAGCTATGAGGAGAGTTTGGAGAAACTTGGTTTGTTCTCACTGGAATGATGGAGGCAAGGGGGGTGACCTGATAGAAGTCTACAAGATTATGAGAGGCATGGACAGAGTGGATAGTCAGGAGCTATTTCCCAGGGTTGAAGAGTCAATTACTAGGGGGCACAGGTTTAAGGTGCGAGGGACAAGGTTTAAAGGAGATGTACGAGGCAAGTTTTTTACACAGAGGGTGGTGGGTGCCTGGAACTCGCTGCTGGGAGAGGTAGTGGAAGCAGATACAATAATGAGTTTTAAGGGGCATCTGGAGAAATACAAGAATAGGATGGGAATAGAGGGATATGGTCCCTGGAAGGGGAGGGGGTTTTTGTTCACACATGGTTGGTGCAGGCTTGGAGGGCCGAAGGGCCTGTTCTTGTGCTGTAATTTTCTTTTTTCTAATTTCAGAGAGAGATATATACAGATACAGAGCCATAGAAAGACAGAGACAGGATGGGATTGTGCTGTACATGTTTCCGAGCTGACATTGAGACACACACGAGATGTACACCAATGATTTGGATGAGGGAACCAAAAATAATATTTCCCAGTTTGCTGATGCCATGAAACTTGTTGGGAATGTGAGGAGTGAGAAGGATGTTAAAATGTTTCACAGTGACTTCAGTAAATTGAGTGAATGGGTAAATGCGTGGCAGATGCTGTATAACATGGACAAACGTGAATTTAACTACTTCGGACAGAGAAGCAGAATGGCAGAGGGTTATTTAAATGGTGATAGATTGGGAAATGTTGAGATACAAAGGGACCTGGGTGTCCTAGTACACCAGAGACTGAAAGCAAGCATGCAGCTACAGCAAACAGTTAGGAAGGCAAATGATATGTTGGCCTTCATTGCAAGAGAACTTGAGGAAAGGAGCAAGGATGTCTTACTGCAGCTGTACAGGCCCTCGGTGAGACCACACCTGGAATATTGTGTACAGTTTTTGTCTCTGTAACTATGAAATGCTGCACTTACCATAGAGGGAGAGCAGCGGAGGCACACCAGACTGATTCCTGGGATGGCAGGATTGTCGTATGAGGAGAGATTGAGTCGACTGGGCCTGTATTCACTGGAGTTCCGAAGAATGAGAGGGGATCGAATTGAAATGTATAAATTCTGACTGGGCTGCACTGACTGAATACAGGGATGTTGTTTCCTCCAGCTGAGGGGCTGAGGGGGTGGGGAGAGGGGGGTTGGGCGGAGAGGCTGGAACAAGGGGTCACAGATGGTGAAACTTTGCAATATGTTTAATCAGTAGAAACCTATCCATCTCAGTCTGTGAACGATGACTGAGCCTCCACAGCCCTCTGGGATAGGGAATTCCAAAGATTTACCATCCTGGAAGCACACGGAATTCAGGAAAACTTGGCGAGATGGATCGGAAAGTGGTTTAGTAATTGGACACAAAGGGTGGTGTTGGAAGGCTGTTTGAGTGGCTGGAGGCCGGTGTCCAGTGGTGCACCACAAGGCTCCGTGCTGGGGGGCTTATTATTGTTACACATAAATGAGACAGATGATAATGTGGGGGCAATGATAAGCAAGGTTCCAGATGACACCAAGATTGGTAGGATGGTTAATAGTGAAGAAGGTTGTAGGTTACAGGAAGATATCGCTGGGTTGGTCAGATAGGCAGAGCAGTGGCAGATGGTATTTGACCCTGATAGGTGCGAGGTGATGCACTTTGGAAGCAGTAACAAGGCAAGGGAGCATTTAATGAGTTGCAGGACACTGGGGAGCTCAGAGGAACATATGGATCTTGGGAAATTATTCACAGATCCCTGGAGGCAGCAGAGCAGGTGAATCAACTGGTAAAGAAGGCAGATGAGACACTTGCTTTTATCAGTCATGGCGCAGAGTAGAAGAGCAAAGAGTTAATGTTGGAGTTGTACAGAGTGTTGGTTAGGCCACAGCTGGAGTACCGTGTGCAGATCTGGTCACCACACCAGAGGAAGGATAAGATAGCACTCGAGGGGGTACAGAGGAGGCTCAGCAGCAAGTTGCCTGGGATGGAGTATTTGAGCTATAAGGAGAGACTGGATAGGTTAGGATTGTTTTCTTTAGAGCAGAGAAGGCTGATTGAGGTGTGTAAGATTATGAGGGGTATGGACAGGGTGAATAGGAAACAGCTGTTCCCCTTGGTTGAGGGGTCAATCCTGAGGGGACATAGTTTTAGGGCAAAGGGCAGGAGATTCAGAGGAGAGTTGATAAAAACATTCACTCAGAGGGTGATGGGAATCAGGAAAGTACTGCCTGGGAAGGCAGTGGAGGTCGGAAACCTTACAACCTTTCAAAAGCATTTGGATGAGCACTTGAAACATCACAACATTCAAAGATATGGTACAAGAGATGGAAAATTGGATTAGCACAACTTTAGTGGTAGTTACTGTTGGTGCAGACTCAATGGGTCGAAGGGCCTTTTCTTCACTGTACCACTCTATGACTCTGAGGGAAGAAATTCCTCCTCACAGGAAGCAGAGAGTCGGAATAAATGGGTGCTTGTCTGGTTGGCGGATGGTAACTAGTGGCGTGCCGCAGGGATCAGTACTGGGGCCTCAACTATTTACCATTTATATAGACGATCTGGAGGAGGGGACTGAGTGTAGGGTAACAAAGTTTACAGACGACACAAAGATAAGTGGAAAAATGTATCGTGTGGAGGGCGTAGAAGGCCTGCAGAGAGATTTGGACAGGCTGAGTGAGTGGGTGAGGACCTGGCAGATGGAGTATAACGTTGACAAATGCGAGGTTATTAACTTTGGAGGAAATAATCACAAATTGGATTATTATCTAAGTGGAAAGAAATTACAACATGCTGCTGTGCAAAGGGACCTGGGGGTCCTTGTGCATGAGACGCAAAAACCCAGTCTGCAGGTGCAACAGGTGATCAAGAAGGCAAACGGGATGTTGGCCGATATCGCAAGGGGGATAGAATATAAAAGCAGAGATGTCTTGCTGCATCTGTACAGGGCATTGGTGAGGCCGCAGCTGGAATACTGTGTGCAGTCTTGGTCCCCTTATTTGCGGAAGGATATATTGGCCTTGGAGGGAGTGCAGAGAAGGTTCACCAGGTTGATACCAGAGATGAGGGGTGTTGATTATCAGGAGAGACTGAGCAGATTGGGTTTGTACTCGTTGGAATTTAGAAGGCTGAGGGGGGATCTAATAGAGACCTATAAGATAATGAAGGGGCTGGATAGGGTCGAGGTGGAGAGATTCTTTCCACTTAGAAAGGAAGCTAGAACGAGAGGGCACAGCCTCAAAATAAAGGGGGGTCAGTTTCGGACAGAGTTGAGGAGGAACTTCTTCTCTCAGAGGGTGGCGAATCTCTGGAATTCTCTGCCCACTGAAGTGGTGGAGGCTACCTCGTTGAATATGTTTAAATCACGGAGAGATGGATTCCTGATCGGTAAGGGAATTAGGGGTTATGGGGATCAGGAGGGTAAGTGGAACTGATCCACATCAGATCAGCCATGATCTTATTGAATGGCGGGGCAGGCTCGAGGGGCTGGATGTACTACTCCTGCTCCTATTTCTTATGTTCTTATCTCAGTCCTAAATGTCCTGCCCCCTTACTCTGCGACTATGCCATGGTTCTAGACACCACACCCCCCCACAGCCCCCCCCCCCCCCCCACCGCCCCCAGCCGGGGGAAACATCCTTCCTGTATCTACTCAGCTCATGTTTGGGGGTTGGGGAGAGTTATAGAACAAAGAGATCTCGGGGTACATGTTCATAGCTTCTTGACAGTGGAGTCACAGGTGGACAGAGTGGTGAAGAAGGCATTCAGCATGCTTGGTTTCATTGGTCAGAACATTGAATACAGGAGTTGGGACGTCTTGTTGAAGTTGTATAAGATATTGTTAAGGCCACGCTTGGAATACTGTGTACAGTTCTGGTCACCCTATTTTAGAATGGATATTATTAAACTAGAAAGAGTGCAAAAACGATTTACTTGGATTCTACCGGGACTTGATGGTTTGGGTTTTAAGGAGAGGTTGCACAGACTGGGACTTTTTTCCCTGTAGCGTAGAAGACTGAGGGGAGATTTTATAGAGGTCTGTAAAATAATGAGGGGCATAGATCAGCGAGATAGTCAATATCTTCTCCCAAAGGTAGGGGAGTCTAAAACTAGAGGGCATAGGTTTAAGGTGAGAGGGGAGAGATACAAAAGGGTCCAGAGGGCAATTCTTTTCACACAGAGGGTGGTGAGTGTCTGGAATGAGCTGCCAGGGGCAGTAGCAGGGGCGGGTACAACTTTATGTTTTAAAAAGCATTTAGACAGTTACATGGATAAGATTGGTATAGAGGGATATGGGCGAAACACAGGCAATTGTGATTAGCTTAATGGTAAAAACTGGGCGGCATGGACAAGTTGGGCCAAAGCGCGTTTCCAAGCTGTAAACCTCTATGACTCGACCCTGCTGAGCCCTGTAAGAATTGTCCAAGTTTGAATGAGGTCACCTCTCATGCTTCTCAAGTGCATAAAGTAAAAGTCCATTTTCTTTCCTCAGAGGACAATCCCTCCATCCCAGGAATTAATGCAGTGAAATGTCATTGAAGTCCCTCTCGGACAAGAATGTCTTTCCTTAGGTAAGAGGATAAAACTGTACACAACACTCCGTGTGTGGTTTCACCACTAATTCAGCCTCTCCCACATCCCCTTGAAGAGTCTACATCCTCCTCACAACTCACACTTCCACCTGCTTTCATGTCATCTGCAAGCTCGGAAATATTACATTTGATCCCAAACGTCCAAATCAATGATATGGATTGTGAATAGCTGGGCTCCCGCGGACTGATCCTTGTGATAAGCCGCTGGTCACAGCCTGGCACCCTGAAAATGACCCATTTGTACCTAAGCTCTGTTTTCTGTCCGTTAACCATTTCTCAATTCATGCCAGTATTATCAGGGTAAATACGTTGCATCACGGGGATAGGGCCTGGGTGGGAATGTTGTCAGCGCAGGCTCGATGGGCTGTATGGCCTCCTTCTGCACTGTCGGGATTCTATGATTCTAATATGTACATACGTCAGTGAAGGTGGCAGGGCACTTTGAGAGAGCAGTAAATGAAGTATATGGTATCCCAGCTTTTATTAGTGGAGGGATTGAGGACAAGAGTAAGGAGTTCATATTGAACTTGTATAAGACACTCGTTAAGCCTCATCTGGAGACTCTGCCCAGTTCTGGGCACCGTACTTGAGGAGGGATGTGAAGACATTGGAGAGAGTGCAGAGGAGATTCACAAAAATGATTCCAGGGAATAAGATCCGTAGCTACGAGGGTAGATTGGAGAGGTTGGGACTGTTTTCCTTGGAGAAAAGAAGGCTGAGGTGAGACTTGAGAGAGAGATTCAAGATCCTAAGGGGTATCCACAGGTCAAAGAGTGAGAAACTCTTCCCTCTCAAGAGATGGTCATGAACTTGAGGGCACAGATTCTAAATGATGGGGAACTGGATCAGAAGTGAAGTGAGAAAAAGCACTTCATCAAGAGGGTGTTTGGAATCTGGAACAATCTTCCTGAAAGCCTGTTCCAATATTCAATAAGATCCTGGCTGATCTGTGATCTAACTCTCTGTCTCTTAACCCCTTGGACGAAGGAAAATCTATCAACCCCAGGTTTAAAATAATAACAAGTGACTGAGCATCAATAGCCATTTGCAGAAGATTGTTTCAAACTAACTCCACACCACATCTGGCAATGTTTCCATTTCTACAATTCTAAAATTCTAAACTGAGGCTAACATTCAAATATTCCCAAATCCTGGAGTTCCCAGCCAGCAGAAAAACTTGTTCTTTATCAGCCTCTCCCTTTCCCTCATTATTTTCAATGTTTGATTAAATCAGCCCCCAACTTAAATTCCAGCGGTTAAGAATAATGTTTAATCTGCACTGTTCATCAAATGTTCACAACACAAATACTGGAATGGGCTAAATACAGAGTAAAATTCCCTCTGCTTTGTCCAAGGAATGTTTCAGCACAGATTTTTATTTTGAAGTTTAGGAAAAACAGGAATCAAATTGCTCAGCATCCCAGTGTGGCCTCCTGTTTATTTCAATCAGCCCTTCACATTCAAACATGAAGTTGAAGCTTCGAATACTGTCTGTGGCAGCGTTTGTGGATTCAGTTGTTCTCCTGCTTTTTCACTTGTCTGAAGGATTTGAATTATAGACATTGTTTAATCATTCCTTTCTCTCAGCACATGGAACTTGTGAATCTTCAAGGCAGACAATCTCATGTAATTAACAACAAACTGCATCTTTATTCATCCGTCCATTTCCTATCTCTGAATGGATCACACACATTTCCAGAATGCAGGAAGCTCTCAATGGAAACTGCTTCCAATTATTCCCCAATACAATTGTTCGCACTTGACTGTAAACTACATTCCACTGACATTCCCAAAGCAGCCACAGAAAAGTGATTGGTTATTTTAAACACTGAACCTGAACTATTTGAGCTGATGATTGACTCACATTGTACAGAAATGTTGAGTCTGTTTTGATGAGAGTGATCAGATTAACATTGTAACATGAAGACAGCCTCCGTACTGAGATTAACCACATTTACAACAATTCTGCAATATCAGATCCATTGCTGTGTGTATTGTGTGAATTCAGCTGTGAAATATCTGGACATTTGGAGCTTCCACTGTTTCTGTCATTTCATCATTTATTAAAGTGCGTTGTTCTATCCCTTTTAAATCTAAGTTGTGTCAAATTACATTTCCCTGCACTGAAACCTCTCCACCAGTATGTCCATGTACAAAATATGAATAACTCTTTGCAATCTGATGTTTCCAGTGATGCTGCTTACAATGCTGTCTAATGTTTTGTGTCATTGGCAAACCAGGATGTGTAGCATCTGGGACTTGTATCAGTAATCTCTGCCCTAAACCTCTCTCAGTTATTACAATATGGGCCTGGTATCAGTAATCTCTGCCCAAAACCTCCTTCAGTTATTACAATCTGGGCCTGGTATCAGTAATCTCTGCCCTAAACCTCTCTCAGTTATTACAATCTGGGCCTGGTATCAGTAATCTCTGCCCTAAACCTCCCTCAGTTATTACAATCTAGGCCTGGTATCAGTAATCTCTGCCCCAAACCTCTCTCAGTTATTACAATCTGGGCCTGGTATCAGTAATCTCTGCCCTAAACCTCTCTCAGTTATTACAATCTGGGCCTTGTATCAGTAATCTCTGCCCGAAACCTCTCTCAGTTATTACAATCTGGGCCTGGTATCAGTAATCTCTGCCCTAAACCTCTCTGTTATTACAATCTGGGCCTGGTATCAGTAATCTCTGCCCTAAACCTCCCTCAATTATTACAATCTGGGTCTTGTATCAGTAAATTCTGCCCTTCAGCTGATTGGAGAATATCATTGTGAATATTACTGAGTTTGGGATGTAATAATTTCCTGCTGTTGCCAATATGACTATTTTTAACATAGTTTCTGGGATCCTCCAGTCTCCCCTCAGCAGCTTTCTGGGCATTGAGAGCTGACACACCGTTCACTAGCAGAGGGAGTTTTTGGTCCTGTCGCTGTCAATGGGATTTCCCATTGAAGTCACCTCACGCTAGCAGGAAACCAGAGGCAGGGGAACGAGAGCAGAGAATTCCCCACGAGTGAACAGCCGGAGAATCCCGGACATTAGCTCCTTTCCCAGTTATCACTGCACTCAACCCAGTCGCTGTTTATACGCTCAGTTGTCTCAGTGAATACTACATTACACCATGCTGCTGTGGACACTACAATCAACCCTTTCTGAGTTCTCACTGTATTAATACCATGTATGGATTGATATTTCATTGGACAATGTGCTGGGTTAGATGAATATTTATTGATTCTTGTGATGTGGGTGTCACTGGCTAGGTCAGCATTTATTGCCCATTCCTAGTTGCCCTGGAGAAGGTGGTGGTGAGCTGCCGTCTTGAACCCGCTGCTGTCTGTGTGGTGTAGGTACACCCACAGTGCTGTTAGGGAGGGAACCTGCTTAAATTATCACTGCATTTAACCATGTCACTCTTTATAAAAAATAAACTAGACCATGTCTGGGTAATGAATGTGGAGCATGTCTCCATTTCTCTTTACCTCAGCACTGTATCTGTGTATATAACACTTTATACAGTTTAAATGTTATTTATTAGTGTCACAAGTAGGCTTACATTAACACTGCAATGAAGTTGCTGTGAAAGTCCCCTAGTTGCCACACTCCGGCGCTGTTCGGCTTCACTGAGGGAGAATTTAGCACGGCCATTCCACCGAACAGCATGTCTTTCAGACTGTGGGAGGAAACCGGAGCACTCGGAGGAAACCCAGACATGGGGAGAACATGCAGACTCCACACAGACAGTGACGCAAGTCGGGAATTGAACCCGGGTCCCTGGCGCTGAGAGGCTGCAGTGCTAACCACTGTGCCACCCCTAGAAACTAGATACAGTTTCTCTTCTTAATGCATGGGGCCATCCCTCTGTATATACTACAATTGGTCTTTACTTCGTTATTGCTTCACTCAACTATGTCACTGTTTCCAATGCACTCAGTGAAGTCACAGTTATTAACGCACGCAGCCATGCCTCTATCGACACCGCACCCGACAATTTCTAAGCTGTTGCTGCACTTCCCCAGGAATAGATTTGATCTGTTTCTCTTACATTCAGCATCATCGGAGATACTGCTGTGTTCGGCCTTCTTTCATTCATTACTCAACTCACCTGTGTCTCAGTTTTATTTTACACAAGTTCCTGTCTTTCTTATTCCTACATTCTACCCTGTTTCAGTTGTTACTGCACTGAAAAATCTCTCTGTTAGGTAGACAGAGAAAGAGAGTCAGCTGGATGGATAGACGAATATTCCTTTAAAGTTATATATTTGTGTGGGTCAGCTGGTGCCACCACTCTTGTTTGGAACGGTTTTTGTTTGGTCTTGTTACCAGCTATTGGGTGTTGTGTGAAATGTCCAATTGCTCCAGTATTGTGTGTGTAATATTGGTGTTGAAAGATTGGGTGAATTTCACTCGAGTCTCTTGGAGATGAGCAGAAATTGAGGAAGGGAAATAAAGTTGAACATCGGGAAAGGAAAAGTGACCACAGTCCCAGATGACGATCTGCTTCTCTCCCCTTTGAGGGGGAGAACTCACTGGCGGTGATTTACCACACCTCAGGCCAGGGGAAATGTTGAAAGGGTTGGGCTTTCATGACGTGTTGGAGACTTTGTGCATCTCAAACCAGCTGTCCAGCCAACTGAGTGAACCAACTTCCATATTGCCACATTTCAATGCATGTTGCACAACCTGGTCACAAACTATTGAATTGGAGATTACTCACTGATATTGGGATTGATCTGTGACAATTCTCACAGTCGCGTATGTGTGTGTGTTTATGTGTGTGTGTGTGTGTGTGTATGTATGTTTCTGTCTGTGTGCATGTTAGTGGATATGTTTTTACAAATTCCCAGAGAGAGAGAGAGCGAGAGATGCAGAGACCAACAGATGACAGGGTCAAGGAGAGTGGCTTGGTCATAGAAGACAGAGGGTGGTAGTGGAAGGGTCTTTTTCCGGCTGGAGGCCTGTGACTAGTGGTGTACCGCAGGGCTCTGTATTGGGACCTCTGCTGTTTGTGATTTATATAAATGATCTGGAAGAAGGAGTAACTGGGGTGATCAGTAAGGTTGCGGACGACACAAAACTGGCAGGACTTGCAGATAGTGAGGAGCATTGTCAGAGGCTACAGAAGGATACAGATAGGCTGGAAATTTGGGCAAGGAAATGGCAGATGGAGTTCAATCCTGATAAATGCGAAGTGATGCATTTTGGTGGGAATAATGTAGGGAGGAGCTACACGATAAATGGAAGAACCATAAAGGGTGTAGAGACGCAGAGGGACCTGGGTGTGCAAGTCCACAGATCTTTGAAGGTGACGTCACAGGTGGAGAAGGTGGTGAAGAAGGCATATGGCATGCTTGCCTTTATCGGACGAGGCATAGAGTATAAAAGTTGGGGTCTGATGTTGCAGATGTATAGAACGTTGGTTCGGCCGCATTTGGAATACTGCGTCCAGTTCTGGTCGCCACACTACCAGAAGGACGTGGAGGCTTTGGAGAGAGTACAGAGGAGGTTTACCAGGATGTTGCCTGGTATGGAGGGGCTTGGTTATGAGGAGAGATTGGGGAAACTGGGGTTGTTCTCCTTGGAAAGACGGAGGATGAGGGGAGACTTAATAGAGGTGTATAAAATTATGAAAGGCATAGATAGGGTGAACGGTGGGAAGCTTTTCCCCGGGTCGGTGGTGACGTTCACGAGGGGTCATAGGTTCAAGGTGAAGGGGGGGAGGTTTAACACAGATATCAGAAGGACATATTTCACACAGAGGGTCGTGGGGGCCTGGAATGTGTTGCCGGGCAAGGTGGTGGAGGCGGACACACTGGGAACGTTTAAGACTTATCTAGACAGCTATATGAACGGAGTGGGAATGGAGGGATACAAAAGAGTGGTCTAGTTTGGACCAGGGAGCGGCGCGGGCTAATTGTTCCTGGTTTCTCGTTTCAAGGCTTCATTCTATGATCATCTTGCTGGTGCCAGTACAGAGTGAGACTGCGGATAGTTGGGAACCTGTCTCGGGGGCAGGGAATTCATATGGTGTTCGTGGAAGTGGAAATGACTAGGGTTGGGAAGCATTTTCCGATCGGGGCCATTGTGATCTCCTGGACTCGTTTCGATCGCCTCAGGGGGTCGGAGAGGAATTTCCCAGATTTTTTTTCCCCATATTGGCCCTGGGGTTTTTCACTCTGGGTTTTCGCCTCTCCCTGGAGATCACATGGTCTGGAATGGGGGGGTGGGGGTGAATTAATAGGTTGTAATGAACAAAGCATCGTAGCTGTGAAGGACAGCTCGGTGGATAGGATATTGGTATGTAGATAGGCTGGAAAATTGGGCGGGGATCCTGGATTCAGGATTCAATCCTGGACCGGGGAGCGGCGCGGGCTTGGAGGGCCGAAGGGCCTGTTCCTGTGCTGTATTGTTCTTTGTTCTTTGAGAGAAAGAGAGAGCCAGATTGAGAGAGGCACTGAGAGACAATGTCTGTCCAAATCCTCTTGAAGCCACTTTGCATTTTCCTCACAACTCACATTCCCACCGAGCTTTGTGTCATCCGCAAACTTGGAAATATTACATTAGGTCCCCACATCCAAATCATTGATAAACATTGTGAACATCTGGGAACAAAGTCCAGATCCTTGTGGCACAGCCGGCCGACACAAGACGGAGAAATCATCTGGCCGGGAACACAACAGCGACATTTTTCAGGGAAGCTCGGAGCCAGCTGTGTCTCAGTGGATCATAATCTGACCTCAGAATCATTCAATTGTGGCTTCAGTTACAGCATCAAATTCTCGGCCAGGCTGGAAAACAAATCACTCCTCAAATCCCCAAATAAAACGTTCTGGGATCTGAACTTAAAATGCTGTAACTGATCATGGAGGAAAGAGTGGGGTCTAATAGACACTGAGAAGATAACTTGCATATGAATCATAGAACGGTGACAGCACAGGAGGCCATTCAGCCCCATCAAGCCAGTGCGACACTCTGCAAGAGCAATGTCACGATTCCCACTCCTCCACCCTTTCCCCGTCACCCTGTAAATATTTCCCCTTCAGCTTCCCATTCAACGTCCCCGGAAGTCCATGATGGAATCCGCTTCCACCTCGCCCTCAGACAGTACATTCCAGATACTGGACACTCACTACGTTAGAAACATTTCCTCATGTTGCCGCTGTCGCCATTTACCTGAATTCAGCATCCTCTGGATTTCAACCTTTCCCCCAATGTGCCGATTATCTCAAAGCCGATCCTCTCAGTCCCGGGATGTCCCTGCAGGAGTTCCGCAGGGTGAGTGTCCGAGGCCCCAACCATCTTCAGCTGCTCCAACACTGACCTTCCCTCCATCACAAGGTCTGAAGCGCGGATGTTCGCTGATGATTGCACAATGTTCAGCACCATACGCAACTCCTCAGATACTGAAACAGAACATAAGGACATACCAAACAGGTCAGGCAGCATCTGTGGAGAGAGAAACAGATTCTGGGAGCAGGGGGACTGAGAGACAGGCAGATTGAGAAAAATATGCGCACACACTAACACTCACACTCAGACAGCCTAAAACTAAACAGATATAGAATGGAGGAGGAATCCCTTCTCCCTCTGTAAATAGAGATTAACTCGATTTCTCTTCCAAAAAGACAGCACATCTGGATGGGCAGAATAGTCTCCAATTCTACCCATGGTCCTTTTCTGATCTCCATTCTTCACATCTGCACACGTTGGCTTCAGCTCCAGTTTGTGAATGAAAGCAAACCCCTGTTCATTACAAATCCACTCAGCCTTTTCCCTCTGCTCTCTCCACACACAATCTACAAGACACAAACAGGAAAGATGGATTCCAGGAGAGAAAGGTCACACCTGATCCTCCTCTCAATGGATTCTCTGTCGCCAGAGAGAACATTCCAGCTCCTACAGAAAGTCACAACTGATTCATGTCAGGGACAGAATTGGAATGAATTAGACACAAGAGAGATGAAAGGTTTCTGCTCATCATAAAAAAGCTAAAGAGTCACTCAATGCCATTAAGGGAGAGACCTCGCTGGTCTATCTTTGACCCAAGTCACACACTGACTCTGAATGTCCTCACAGCAACTTGGGGATGGACATTTCTAAAGTACTATTCATGGCTTTAGGGTTTCCAAAAGTGTTTCACCGACAATGGAGCGGTTTTGAAATGTTGTCAGTGTTATTTAGGAAATAAGCAAACTTTTGACGCCACACGCATTGAGTTTAAAAATTGGCAAGCCATGTTGCAGCTTTATAGAACCATTGTTAGGCCGCACTTGGAATATAGTGTTCAATTCTGGTCGCCACACTACTGGAAGGATGTGGAGGCTTTGGAGAGGGTACAGAAAAGATTTACCAGGATGTTGCCGGGTATGGAGGGCATTAGCTATGAGGAGAGTTTGGAGAAACTTGGTTTGTTCTCACTGGAATGATGGAGGCAAGGGGGGTGACCTGATAGAAGTCTACAAGATTATGAGAGGCATGGACAGAGTGGATAGTCAGGAGCTATTTCCCAGGGTTGAAGAGTCAATTACTAGGGGGCACAGGTTTGAGGTGCTAGGGACAAGGTTTAAAGGAGATGTACGAGGCAAGTTTTTTACACAGAGGGTGGTGGGTGCCTGGAACTCGCTGCTGGGAGAGGTAGTGGAAGCAGATACAATAATGCGTTTTAAGGGGCGTCTGGAGAAATACAAGAATAGGATGGGAATAGAGGGATATGGTCCCTGGAAGGGGAGGGGGTTTTAGTTCACACATGGTTGGTGCAGGCTTGGAGGGCCGAAGGGCCTGTTCTTATGCTGTAATTTTCTTTTTTCTAATTTCAGAGAGAGATATATACAGATACAGAGCCATAGAAAGACAGAAACAGGATGGGATTGTGCTGTACATGTTTCCGAGCTGACATTGAGACACACACGAGATGTACACCAATGATTTGGATGAGGGAACCAAAAATAATATTTCCAAGTTTGCTGATGCCATGAAACTTGTTGGGAATGTGAGTAGTGAGAAGGATGTTAAAATGTTTCACAGTGACTTCAGTAAATTGAGTGAATGGGTAAATGCGTGGCAGATGCTGTATAACGTGGACAAACGTGAATTTAACTACTTCGGACAGAGAAGCAGAATGGCAGAGGATTATTTAAATGGTGATAGATTGGGAAATGTTGATATACAAAGGGGCCTGGGTGTCCTAGTACACAAGAGACTGAAAGCAAGCATGCAGCTACAGCAAACAGTTAGGAAGGCAAATGATATGTTGGCCTTCATTGCAAGAGAACTTGAGGAAAGGAGCAAGGATGTCTTACTGCAGCTGTACAGGCCCTCGGTGAGACCACACCTGGAATATTGTGGACAGTTTTTGTCTCTGTAACTATGAAATGCTGCACTTACCATAGAGGGAGAGCAGCGGAGGCACACCAGACTGATTCCTGGGATGGCAGGATTGTCGTATGAGGAGAGATTGAGTCGACTGGGCCTGTATTCACTGGAGTTCCGAAGAATGAGAGGGGATCGAATTGAAATGTATAAATTCTGACTGGGCTGGACTGACTGAATACAGGGATGTTGTTCCCTCCAGCTGAGGGGCTGAGGGGGTGGGGAGAGGGGGGGGGGAGAGGCTGGAACAAGGGGTCACAGATGGTGAAATTTTGCAATATGTTTCATCTGTAGAAACCTATCCATCTCTGTCTGTGAACGATGACTGAGCCTCCACAGCCCTCTGGGATAGGGAATTCCAAAGATTTACCATCCTGGAAGCACACGGAATTCAGGAAAACTTGGCGAGATGGATCGGAAACTGGTTTAGTATTTGGACACAAAGGGTGGTGTTGGAAGGCTGTTTGAGTGGCTGGAGGCCGGTGTCCAGTGGTGCACCACAAGGCTCCGTGCTGGGGGGCTTATTATTGTTACACATAAATGAGACAGATGATAATGTGGGGGCAATGATAAGCAAGGTTCCAGATGACACCAAGATTGGTAGGATGGTTAATAGGGAAGAAGGTTGTAGGTTACAGGAAGATATCGCTGGGTTGGTCAGATAGGCAGAGCAGTGGCAGATGGTATTTGACCCTGATAGGTGCGAGGTGATGCACTTTGGAAGCAGTAACAAGGCAAGGGAGCATTTAATGAGTTGCAGGACACTGGGGAGCTCAGAGGAACATATGGATCTTGGGAAATTATTCACAGATCCCTGGAGGCAGCAGAGCAGGTGAATCAACTGGTAAAGAAGGCAGATGAGACACTTGCTTTTATCAGTCATGGCGCAGAGTAGAAGAGCAAAGAGTTAATGCTGGAGTTGTACAGAGTGTTGGTTAGGCCACTGCTGGAGTACCGTGTGCAGATCTGGTCACCACACCAGAGGAAGGATATGATAGCACTGGAGGGGGTACAGAGGAGGCTCAGCAGCAAGTTGCCTGGGATGGAGTATTTGAGCTATAAGGAGAGACTGGATAGGTTGGGATTGTTTTCTTTAGAGCAGAGAAGGCTGATTGAGGTGTGTAAGATTATGAGGGTATGGACAGGGTGAATAGGAAACAGCTGTTCCCCTTGGTTGAGGGGTCAATCATGAGGGGACATAGTTTTAGGGCAAAGGGCAGGAGATTCAGAGGAGAGTTGAGAAAAACATTCACTCAGAGGGTGATGGGAATCAGGAAAGTACTGCCTGGGAAGGCAGTGGAGGTCGGAAACCTTACAACCTTTCAAAAGCATTTGGATGAGCACTTGAAACATCACAACATTCAAAGATATGGTACAAGAGATGGAAAATTGGATTAGCACAACTTTAGTGGGAGTTACTGTTGGTGCAGACTCAATGGGTCGAAGGGCCTTTTCTTCACTGTACCACTCTATGACTCTGAGGGAAGAAATTCCTCCTCACAGGAAGCAGAGAGTCGGAATAAATGGGTGCTTGTCTGGTTGGCGGATGGTAACTAGTGGCGTGCCGCAGGGATCAGTACTGGGGCCTCAACTATTTACCATTTATATAGACGATCTGGAGGAGGCGACTGAGTGTAGGGTAACAAAGTTTGCAGACGACACAAAGATAAGTGGAAAAATGTATCGTGTGGAGGGCGTAGAAGGCCTGCAGAGAGATTTGGACAGGCTGAGTGAGTGGGTGAGGACCTGGATGATGGAGTATAATGTTGACAAATGCGAGGTTATTAACTTTGGAGGAAATAATCACAAATTGGATTATTATCTAAATGAAAAAAAATTACAACATGCTGCTGTGCAAAGGGACCTGGGGGTCCTTGTGCATGAGACGCAAAAACCCAGTCTGCAGGTGCAACAGGTGATCAAGAAGGCAAACGGGATGTTGGCCTATGTCGCAAGGGGGATAGAATATAAAAGCAGAGATGTCTTGCTGCATCTGTACAGGGCATTGGTGAGGCCGCAGCTGGAATACTGTGTGCAGTTTTGGTCCCCTTATTTGCGGAAGGATATATTGGCCTTGGAGGGAGTGCAGAGAAGGTTCACCAGGTTGATACCAGAGATGAGGGGTGTTGATTATCAGGAGAGACTGAGCAGATTGGGTTTGTACTCGTTGGAATTTAGAAGGCTGAGGGGGGATCTAATAGAGACCTATAAGATAATGAAGGGGCTGGATAGGGTCGAGGTGGAGAGATTCTTTCCACTTAGAAAGGAATCTAGAACTAGAGGGCACAGCCTCAAAATAAAGGGGGGTCAGTTTAGGACAGAGTTGAGGAGGAACTTCTTCTCTCAGAGGGTGGTGAATCTCTGGAATTCTCTGCCCACTGAAATGGTGGAGGCTACCTCGTTGAATATGTTTAAATCACGGAGAGATGGATTCCTGATCGGTAAGGGAATTAGGGGTTATGGGGATCAGGAGGGTAAGTGGAACTGATCCACATCAGATCAGCCATGATCTTATTGAATGGCGGGGCAGGCTCGAGGGGCTGGATGTACTACTCCTGCTCCTATTTCTTATGTTCTTATCTCAGTCCTAAATGTCCTGCCCCCTTACTCTGCGACTATGCCATGGTTCTAGACACCACCCCCCCCCCACCGCCCCCAGCCGGGGGAAACATCCTTCCTGTATCTACTCAGCTCATGTTTGGGGGTTGGGGAGAGTTATAGAACAAAGAGATCTCGGGTTACATGTTCATAGCTTCTTGACAGTGGAGTCACAGGTGGACAGAGTGGTGAAGAAGGCATTCAGCATGCTTGGTTTCATTGGTCAGAACATTGAATACAGGAGTTGGGACGTCTTGTTGAAGTTGTACAAGACATTGTTAAGGCCACGCTTGGAATACTGTGTACAGTTCTGGTCACCCTATTTTAGAATGGATATTATTAAACTAGAAAGAGTGCAAAAAAGAATTACTTGGATGCTACCGGGACATGATGGTTTGGGTTTTAAGGAGAGGTTGCACAGACTGGGACTTTTTTCCCTGTAGCGTAGAAGACTGAGGGGAGATTTTATAGAGGTCTGTAAAATAATGAGGGGCATAGATCAGCGAGATAGTCAATATCTTCTCCCAAAGGTAGGGGAGTCTAAAACTAGAGGGCATAGGTTTAAGGTGAGAGGGGAGAGATACAAAAGGATCCAGAGGGCAATTCTTTTCACACAGAGGGTGGTGAGTGTCTGGAATGAGCTGCCAGGGGCAGTAGCAGGGGCGGGTACAATTTTATGTTTTAAAAAGTATTTAGACAGTTACATGGGTAAGATTGGTATAGAGGGATATGGGCGAAACACAGGCAATTGTGATTAGCTTAATGGTAAAAACTGGGCGGCATGGACAAGTTGGGCCAAAGCGCGTTTCCATGCTGTAAACCTCTATGACTCGACCCTGCTGAGCCCTGTAAGAATTGTCCAAGTTTGAATGAGGTCACCTCTCATGCTTCTCAAGTGCATAAAGTAAAAGTCCATTTTCTTTCCTCAGAGGACAATCCCTCCATCCCAGGAATTAATGCAGTGAAATGTCATTGAAGTCCCTCTCGGACAAGAATGTCTTTCCTTAGGTAAGAGGATAAAACTGTACACAACACTCCGTGTGTGGTTTCACCACTAATTCAGCCTCTCCCACATCCCCTTGAAGAGTCTACAGCCTGCTCACAACTCACACTTCCACCTGCTTTCATGTCATCTGCAAACTCGGAAATATTACATTTGATCCCAAACGTCCAAATCAATGATATGGATTGTGAATAGCTGGGCTCCCGAGTACTGATCCTTGTGATAAGCCGCTGGTCACAGCCTGGCACCCTGAAAATGACCCATTTGTACCTAAGCTCTGTTTTCTGTCCGTTAACCATTTCTCAATTCATGCCAGTATTATCAGGGTAAATACGTTGCATCACGGGGATAGGGCCTGGGTGGAAATGTTGTCAGCGCAGGCTCGATGGGCTGTATGGCCTCCTTCTGCACTGTAGGGATTCTATGATTCTAATATGTACATACGTCAGTGAAGGTGGCAGGGCACTATGACAGAGCAGTAAATGAAGTATATGGTATCCCAGCTTTTATTAATGGAGGAATTGAGGACAAGAGTAAGGAGTTCATATTGAACTTGTATAAGACACTCGTTAAGCCTCATCTGGAGACTGTGCCCATTTCTGGGCACCGTACTTGAGGAGGAATGTGAAGACATTGGAGAGAGTGCAGAGGAGATTCACAAGAATGATTCCAGGGAATAAGATCCGTAGCTACGAGGGTAGATTGGAGAGGTTGGGACTGTTTTCCTTGGAGAAAAGAAGGCTGAGGTGAGACTTGAGAGAGAGATTCAAGATCCTAAGGGGTATCCACAGGTTAAAGAGTGAGAAACTCTTCCCTCTTAAGAGATGGTCAGGAACAAGAGGGCACAGATTCTAAATGATGGGGAAATGGATCAGAAGTGAAGTGAGAGAAGCACTTCATCAAGAGGGTGTTTGGAATCTGGAACAATCTTCCTGAAAGCCTGTTCCAATATTCAATAAGATCCTGGCTGATCTGTGATCTAACTCTCTGTCTCTTAACCCCTTGGACGAAGGAAAATCTATCAACCCCAGGTTTAAAATAATAACAAATGACTGAGCATCAAAAGCCATTTGCAGAAAATTGTTTCAAACTAACTCCACACCACATCTGGCAATGTTTCCATTTCTACAATTCTAAAATTCTAAACTGAGGCTAACATTCAAATATTCCCAAATCCTGGAGTTCCCAGCCAGCAGAAAAACTTGTTCTTTATCAGCCTCTCCCTTTCCCTCATTATTTTCAATTTTTGATTAAATCAGCCCCCAACTTAAATTCCAGCGGTTAAGAATAATGTTTAATCTGCACTCTTCATCAAATGTTCCCAACACAAATACTGTAATGGGCTAAATACAGAGTAAAATTCCCTCTGCTTTGTCCAAGGAATGTTTCATCACAGATTTTTATTTTGAACTTTAGGAAAAACAGGAATCAAATTGCTCAGCATCCCAGTGTGGCCTCCTGTTTATTTCAATCAGCCCTTCACATTCAAACATGGAGTTGAAGCTTCGAATACTGTCTGTGGCAGCGTTTGTGGATTCAGTTGTTCTCCTGCTTTTTCACTTGTCTGAAGGATTTGAATTATAGACATTGTTTAATCATTCCTTTCTCTCAGCACATGGAACTTGTGAATCTTCAAGGCAGACAATCTCATGTAATTCACAACAAACTGCATCTTTATTCATCCGTCCATTTCCTATCTCTGAATAGATCACACACATTTCCAGAATGCAGGAAGCTCTCAATGGAAACTGCTTCCAATTATTCCCCAATACAATTGTTCGCACTTTACTGTGAACTACATTCCACTGACATTCCCAAAGCAGCCACAGAAAAGTGACTGGTTATTTTAAACACTGAACCTGAACTATTTGAACTGATGATTGACTCACATTGTACAGAAATGTTGAGTCTGTTTTGATGAGAGTGATCAGATTAACATTGTAACATGAAGACAGCCTCCGTACTGGGATTAACCACATTTACAACAATTCCGCAATATCAGATCCATTGCTGTGTGTATTGTGCGAATTCAGCTGTGAAATATCTGGACATTTGGAGCTTCCACTGTTTCTGTCATTTCATCATTTATTAAAGTACGCTGTTCTATCCCTTTTAAATCTAAGTTGTGTCAGTTTACATTTCCCTGCACTGAAACCTCTCCACCAGTATGTCCATGTACAAAATATGAATAACTCTTTGCAATCTGATGTTTCCAGCGATGCTGCTTACAATGCTGTCTAATGTTTTGTGTCATTGGCAAACCAGGATGTGTAGTATTCAGTCACATCTCTACTACTACCTCTGGCAGCTTGTTCCAGATGCTCATCACTCTCTGTGTGAAAAGATTGCCCCTCTGGACACTTTTGTATCTCTCCCCTCTCACCTTAAACCCATGCCCTCTAGTTTTAGACTCCCCTTTGGGAAAAGATATTGACTATCTATTGTGTGTCAACCATAGAATAGCCACAGAATGAAGGAGGCCATTCAGCCCATTCAGCTGGTGTCGACTCTCTGCTAGAGCAATCGAGCCAGTCCCACTGCTCCACCTTGTCCCTGGAGCCCTGCAAATCTTTTCCCATCAGCTTCCCATCCCATTTCCTCCGGAAAGACAGCGAGGAGTAGAGAGGAAAGAGGGACTTGGGGAATGGAAGGTTTCATCTGATGTTCTTGTTGGCAGATGCTCTGTGGCAGATAAAGCTGGCAGCCTCCTCCAGAAAGCAGCACAGAGTGAATGGAAGGGGCAGAATGTGAGTGAGATGAGACACGAGAGAGAGAGAGAGAGAGAGGGCTGAAAGCTTTCTGTTTGTCAGCAAAAAGCACAATGGTGGCCCTTTGTCCTTCAGGGAGTGGCCCAGGCCTCGCTCAAAGCCTGCCCTGTCCTCACACTCACTGGGAGACGGCCATTTCTAACATGTTGTCCATGTTTCTGAGCTGACACTGAGACAAACACAACAACAGCAGCCACTGTCCGGACAACTCCTCACGGAGAATGAAATGTCCAAAGCCACTTCAAAGGAAGATTGCGCGGCAGGATTTGTCCCCGAGCTGCAGAGGGAGAGATGTGGATGGATGACCAGAAGCTGGGTCAGTGAGGTTGTGTTTTAGCAATGGAGGTCGAGAGAACAGAAAAGGCCCTTCGGCCCATTGCATCTGTGCCGGTCAAAGACAAATCACCCAACCTGGCTCACGGCCTGGTAAGCCTTGGCATTGCAAATGCATAGCTAAGCATTTCTTAAATGTTCTGAGGGTCTCTGCCTCCACCACCCTTTCAGGCAGAGAGTTCCAGACTCCCACCACCCTCTGGGTGAAAAAGGTTTTCCTCACATCCCCTGTAAACCTCCTGCCCCTTACCCTAAATCTATACCCCCTGGTTATTGATCCCACCACCATGGGGAAAGCTTTCTTCCCGTCTACTCTATCGATGTCCCTCATAATCTTATCCACCTCCATCATGTTCCCCCTCAGCCTCCTCTGCTCCACGGAAAACAACCCCAGGGTGGAATCTTATCACCGTTCAGGCCGGCAGGATTTTCCCATCCCACTGCAGTGAAAGGAGATTTGGCTGGTCACCAGATTCTCCGACCTCGCTGAGCGGGAGTGTGGCGTCAACAGGTGGTAAGATCACACCCTCAGTCTATAAAATCTCTCTTCAGTCCGAGTGGCGGCACGGTAGCACAGTGGTTAGCACTGCCGCCTCACAGCGCCAGGGACCCGGGTTCAATTCCGGCCTCGGGTTACTGTCTGTGTGGAGTTTGCACATTCTCCCCATGTCTGCGTGGGTCTCCTCCGGGTGCATTGTCCATGCAAAATTGCCCTGAGGGTCCCACGATGTATAAGTTAGGGGGATTAGCGGGAACATACGTGGGGTTACGGGGTAAGCCTGGGTAAGAGTCCGTGCAGATTTGATGGGTCGAATGGCCTCATTCTGGACTGTAGGGGTTCTATGATTCTATGAACTAAAACTGTCCAGGCCAGGCAACATCCTGGTGAGTCTCCTCTGCACCTTTTCCAGTGCTATCACATCCCTCCTATCCTGTGCATTCCACAACTGCACAATGTTTCGATGAGGGGCGGCACAGTGGTTAGCGCTGCTGCCTCACAGCGCCAGGGAGCCGGGTTTGATTCCTGGCTTGGGTCACTGTCAGTGAGGAGTTTGTACATTCTCCCCGTGTCTGGCACAATCTAATGTCAGTAACAAAGAACTGTATCTTTATTCATCCATCATTTCCAATCTCTGAATGGATCACACACATTTCCAGAATGCAGGAAGCTCTCAATGGAAACTGCTTCCAATTATTCCCCAATACAATTGTTCACACGTTACTGTGAACTACATTCCACTGACATTCCCAAAGCAGCCACAGAAAAGTGACTGGTTATTTTAAACATTGAAACTGAACTATATTAACTTACGGTTCACTCACATTGTACAGAAATGTTGACCCTGTGGGATGACAGTTTGGGAGTAACATTGCAACTTTCAGGTACCCTGAGTATTGTGTTTAACAACATTTGCATCATTTCCAAGATATCAGCGACATTGCTGTGTGTATTGTGTGAATCAAGCTGTGAAATATCCACACATATTGAACTCCCACTGCTGCTGCCTTTTCATCATTTATAAACACACAAACTAGAAGCAGGAGGAGGCCATTCGGCCCTTCCAGCCTGCTCCAACATTCATTATGATCATGGCTGATCATCAAATTCAACATCCTGATCCCACTTTAGCCCCAAGAGCTCTATCCAATTACTGGATAAAATTAGATCCCTGTTTGTTCTCACATTGAAGCGATCGAAGAGTGGATTCATCAAGTGTATCGATGCAGAAAAAACCTTCCTCGACACTGTCCCCACCAAACACAGCACGGGGTTAGATACAGAGTAAAGCTCGCTGTACACTGTCCCCATCAAACAAACTCAGGATGAGTGCAGCACGGGGTTAGATACAGAGGAAAGCTCCCTCTACACTGTCCCCATCAAACAGTCCCAGGACAGGTACAGCACGGTGTTAGATACAGTGTAAAGCTCCCTCGACACTGTCCCCATCAAACACGCCCAGGACAGATAGAGCATGGGGTTAGATACAGAGTAAAGCTCCCTCTACACTGTCCCCAAAAAATACTCCCAGGACAGGTACAGCACGGGGTTAGATACAGAGTAAAGTTCCCTCTACGCTGTCCCCATCAAACACTCCCAGGACAGATACAGCCCGGGATTAGATACAAAATAAAGATCCCTCTACACTATCCCCATCAAACACTCCGAGGACAGGTACAGCACGGGGTTAGATACAGAGTAAAGCTCCCTCTACACTGTCCCCATCAAACACTCCCAGGACAGGTACAGCACAGGGTTAGATACAGAGTAAAGCTCCCTCTACCCTGTCCCCATCAAAGAGTCCCAGGACAGATACAGCACGGGATTAGATACAGAATAAAGCTCGCTGTACACTGTCCCCATCAAACACTCCCAGGACAGGTGCAGCACGGGGTTAGATACAGAGTGAAGCTCCCTCTACACTGTCCCCATGAAACACTCCCAGGACAGTTACAGCACGGGATTAGATATAGAGTAAAGCTCGCTGTACACTGTCCCCATCAAACACACGCAGGACAGGTACAGCACGGGGTTAGATACAGAGTAAAGCTCCCTCTACACTGTCCCCATGAAACACTCCCAGGACAGATACAGCACGGGGTTAGATACAGAGTAAAGCTCCCTCTACACTGTCCCCATCAAACACTCCCAGGACAGATACAGCACGGGGTTAGATACAGAGTAAAGCTCCCTCAACACTGTCCCCATCAAACACTCCCAGGACCTGTGCAGCACGGGGTTAGATACAGAGTAAAGCTCCCTCTACACTGTCCCCATCAAACACAATCAGGACAGGTGCAGCACGGGGTTAGATACAGAGTGAAGCTCCCTCTACACTGTCCCCATGAAACACTCCCAGGACAGATACAGCACGGGATTAGATACAGAGTAAAGCTCGCTGTACACTGTCCCCATCAAACACACTCAGGACAGGTGCAGCACGGGGTTAGATACAGAGTAAAGCTCGCTGTCCACTGTCCCCATCAAACACTCCCAGGACAGGTACAGCACGGGGTGAGATACAGAGTAAAGCTCCCTCGCCACTGTCCCCATCAAACACTCCCAGGACAGGTACAGCACAGGGTTAGATACAGAGTAAAGCTCCCTCTACCCTGTCCCCATCAAACAATCCCAGGACAGATACAGCACGGGATTAGATACAGAATAAAGCTCGCTGTACACTGTCCCCATCAAACACTCCCAGGACAGGTGCAGCACGGGGTTAGATACAGAGTAAAGCTCGCTGTACACTGTCCCCATCAAACACACGCAGGACAGGTACAGCACGGGGTTAGATACAGAGTAAAGCTCCCTCTACACTGTCCCCATGAAACACTCCCAGGACAGATACAGCACGGAGTTCGATACAGAGTAAAGCTCCCTCTACGCTGTCCCCATCAACCACTCCTAGGACAGATACAGCCCGGGATTAGATACAGAATAAAGCTCCCTCTACACTATCCCCATCAAACACTCCCAGGACAGGGACAGCACGGGGTTAGATACAGAGGAAAGCTCCCTCTAAACTGTCCCCCATCAAACACTCCCAAAACAGGTCTGGCATGGGGTTAGATACGGAGTAAAGCTCCCTCTAAACTGTCCTCCATCAAACACTCCCAGGACAGATACAGCACGGAATTAGATACAGAGTAAAGCTCCCTCTGCACTGTCCCCATCAAACACTCCCAGGACAGGTACAGCACGGGGTTAGATACAGAGTAAAGCTCCCTCTGCAATGTCCCCATCAAACACTCCGACAACAGATACAGCACGGGGTTAGATACAGAGTAAAGCTCCCTCTACACTGTCTCAATCAAACACTCCCAGGACAGATACAGCATGGGGTTAGATACAGAATAAAGTTCCCTCTACACTGTCCCCATCAAACACACTCAGGACAGGTGCAGCACGGGGTTAGATACAGAGTAAAGCTCCCTCGACACTGTCCGCATCAAACACTCCCAGGTCAGATACAGCACGGGGTTAGATATAGAGTAAATCTCCCTCTACACTGTCCCCCATCAAACACTCCCAGGACAGGTGCAGCACGGAGTTAGATACAGAGTCAAGCTCCCTCGACACTGTCCCCATCAAACAATCCCAGGACAGGTGCAGCACGGGATTCGATACAGAGTAAAGCTCGCTCTACACTGTCCCCATCAAACACACTCAGGACAGGTGCAGCACAGGGTTAGATACAGAGTAAAGCTCCCTCTACACTGACTCCATCAAACACACTCAGGACAGGTGCAGCACGGGGTTAGTTACAGAGTAAAGCTCCCTCGACACTGTCCGCATCAAACACTCCCAGGTCAGATACAGGACGGGGTTAGATACAGAGTAAAGCTCCCTCGACACTGTCCCCATCAAAGTCACCCAGGACAGTTACAGCACGGGGTTAGACACAGAGTAAAGCTCCATCTACACTGTCCCACATCAAACATTCCCAGGATTGATACAGCATGGAGTTAGACACAGAGTAAAGCTCCCTCTACGCTGTCCCCATCAAACACTCCCAGGACAGATACAGCCCGGGATTAGATACAGAATAAAGATCCCTCTACACTATCCCCATCAAACAGTCCGAGGACAGGTACAGCACGGGGTTAGATACAGAGTAAAGCTCCCTCTGCACTGCCCCTTTCAAACACTCCCAGGACAGGTACAGCACGGGTTAGATACAGAGTAAAGCTCCCTCTAAACTGTCCCCACCAAACACACTCAGGACAGGTACAGCACGGGGTTAGATACAGAGGAAAGCTCCCTCTACACTGTCCCCATCAAACACACCCAGGACAGATACAGCACGGGGTTAGATACAGAGAAAAGCTCCCTCTACAGTGTCCCCATGAAACACTCCCAGGACAGATGCAGCACGGGATTAGATACAGAGTAAAGCTCCCTCTACACTGTCCCCATCAAACACACTCGGGACAGGTGCAGCACGGGGTTAGATACAGAGTAAAGCTCCCTCCACACTGTTCCCATCAAACACACCCAGGACAGGTGCAGCACAGGGTGAGATACAGAGTAAAGCTCCCTCGACACTGTCCGCATCAAACACTCCCAGGACAGATACAGCACGGGGTTAGATACAGAGTAAAGCTCCCTCTATACTGTCCCACATCAAACACTCCCCGGATTGATACAGCATGGAGTTAGACACAGAGTAAAGCTCCCTCGACACTGTCCCCAAAAAACACTCCCAGGACAGGTACAGCACGGGGTTCGATACAGAGTAAAGATCCCTCTACGCTGTCCCCACCAAACACTCCCAGGACAGGTACAGCACGGGGATAGATACAGAGTAAAGCTCCCTCTAAACTGTCCCCCATCAAACACTCCCAGAACAAGTCTGGCATGCGGTTAGATACGGAGTAAAGCTCCCTCTAAACTGTCCCCCATCAAACACTCCCAGGACAGATAGAGCATGGGGTTAGATACAGAGTAAAGCTCCCTCTACACTGTCCCCAAAAAACACTCCCAGGACAGGTACAGCACGGGGTTCGATACAGAGTAAAGCTCCCTCTACGCTGTCCCCATCAAACAATCCCAGGACAGATACAGCCCGGGATTAAAAACAAAATAAAGATCCCTCTACACTATCCCCATCAAACACTCCGAGGACAGGTACAGCACGGGGTTAGATACAGAGTAAAGCTCCCTCTACACTGTCCCCATGAAACAATCCCAGGACAGATACAGCACGGTATTAGATACAGAGTAAAGCTCGCTGTACACTATCTCCATCAAACACACCCAGGACAGGTGCAGCACGGGGTTCGATACAGAGTAAAGCTCCCTCTACGCTGTCCCCATCAAACACTCCTAGGACAGATACAGCCCGGGATTAGATACAGAATAAAGCTCCCTCTACACTATCCCCATCAAACACTCCCAGGACAGGTACAGCACCGGGTTAGATACAGAGGAAAGCTCCCTCTAAACTTTCCCCCATCAAACACTCCCAGAACAGGTCTGGCATGGGGTTAGATACGGAGTAAAGCTCCCTCTAAACTGTCCTCCATCAAACACTCCCAGGACAGGTACAGCACGGGGTTAGATACAAAGTAAAGCTCCCTCTACACTGTCCCCTTCAAACACTCCCAGGACAGGTACAGCACGGGGATAGATACAGAGTAAAGCTCCCTCTAAACTGTCCCCCATCAAACACTCCCAGAACAGGTCTGGCATGGGGTTAGATACAGAGGAAAGCTCCCTCTACACTGTCCCCCATCAAACACTCCCAGGACAGGTGCAGCACGGGGTTAGATACAGAGTAAATCTCCCTCGACACTGTCCGCATCAAACACTCCCAGGTCAGATACAGCACGGGGTTAGATACAGAGTAAAGCTCCCTCGACACTATCCCCATCAAACAATCCCAGGACAGGTACAACAAGGGGTTAGATACAGAGTAAAGCTCCCTCTGCACTGTCCCCATGAAACACTCCCAGGACAGGTGCAGCACGGGATTAGATACAGAGTAAAGCTCGCTCTACACTGTCCCCATCAAACACACTCAGGACAGTTGCAGCACGGGGTTAGATACAGAGTAAAGCTCCCTCGACACTGTCCCCATCAAAGTCACCCAGGACAGTTACAGCACGGGGTTAGATACAGAGTAAAGCTCCATCTACACTGTCCCACATCAAACATTCCCAGGATTGATACAGCATGGAGTCAGACACAGAGTAAAGCTCCCTCTACGCTGTCCCCATCAAACACTCCCAGGACAGATACAGCCCGGGATTAGATACAGAATAAAGATCCCTCTACACTATCCCCATCAAACAGTCCGACGACAGGTACAGCACGGGGTTAGATACAGAGTAAAGCTCCCTCTACACTGTCCCCTTCAAACACTCCCAGGACAGGTACAGCACGGGGTTAGATACAGAGTAAAGCTCCCTCTAAACTGTCCCCACCAAACACACTCAGGACATATACAGTACGGGGTAAGATACAGAATAAACTCCCTCTACACCGTCCCCATCAAACACTCCCAGGACAGATACAGCCCGGGATTAGATACAGATTAAAGATCCCTCTACACTATCCCCATCAAACAGTCCGAGGACAGGTACAGCACGGGGTTAGATACAGAGGAAAGCTCCCTCTACACTGTCCCCATCAAACACACCCAGGACAGATACAGCATGGGGTTAGATACAGAGAAATGCTCCCTCTACAGTGTCCCCATGAAACACTCCCAGGACAGATACAGCATGGGATTTGATACAGAGTAAAGCTCCCTCTACACTGTCCCCATCAAACACTCCCAGGACAGGTACAGCACGGGGTTAGATACAGAGTAAAGCTCGCTGTCCACTGTCCCCATCAAACACACTCGGGACAGGTGCAGCACGGGGTTAGATACAGAGTAAAGCTCCCTCCACACTGTTCCCATCAAACACACCCAGGACAGGTGCAGCACAGGGTTAGATACAGAGTAAAGCTCCCTCGACACTGTCCGCATCAAACACTCCCAGGACAGATACAGCACGGGGTTAGATACAGAGTCAAGCTCCCTCTACACTGTCCCACATCAAACACTCCCCGGATTGATACAGCATGGAGTTAGACACAGAGTAAAGCTCCCTCGACACTGTCCCCAAAAAACACTCCCAGGACAGGTACAGCACGGGGTTCGATACAGAGTAAAGATCCCTCTACGCTGTCCCCACCAAACACTCCCAGGACATGTACAGCCCGGGGTTAGATACAGAGTAAAGCTCCCTCTAAACTGTCCCCCATCAAACACTCCCAGGACAGGTACAGCATGGGGTTAGATACGGAGTAAAGCTCCCTCTAAACTGTCCCCCATCAAACACTCCCAGGACAGATACAGCACGGGATTAGATACAGAGTAAAGCTCCCTCTACAGTGTCTCAATCAAACACTCCCAGGACAAATACAGCATGGGGTTAGATACAGAATAAAGTTCCCTCTACACTGTCCCCCATCAAACACTCCCAGGACAGGTGCAGCACGGGGTTAGATCCAGAGTAAAGCTCGCTGTACACTGTCCCCATCAAACACACTCAGGACAGGTGCAGCACGGGGTTATATCCAGAGTAAAGCTCCCTCTGCACTGTCCCCACCGAACACATTCAGGACAGGAACAGCACGGGGTTAGATACAGAGTAAAGCTCCCTCTACACTGTCCCCATCAAACACACCCAGGACAGATACAGCATGGGATTAGATACAGAGAGCAGCTCCCTCTACACTGTCCCCATCAAACACACTCAGGACAGGTACAGCACGGGGTTAGATACAGAGGAAAGCTCCCTCTACACTGTCCCCATCAAACACACCCAGGACAGATACAGCACGGGGTTAGATACAGAGAAAAGCTCCCTCTACAGTGTCCCCATGAAACACTCCCAGGACAGATGCAGCACGGGATTAGATACAGAGTAAAGCTCCCTCTACACTGTCCCCATCAAACACACTCGGGACAGGTGCAGCACGGGGTTAGATACAGAGTAAAGCTCCCTCCACACTGTTCCCATCAAACACACCCAGGACAGGTGCAGCACAGGGTGAGATACAGAGTAAAGCTCCCTCGACACTGTCCGCATCAAACACTCCCAGGACAGATACAGCACGGGGTTAGATACAGAGTAAAGCTCCCTCTATACTGTCCCACATCAAACACTCCCCGGATTGATACAGCATGGAGTTAGACACAGAGTAAAGCTCCCTCGACACTGTCCCCAAAAAACACTCCCAGGACAGGTACAGCACGGGGTTCGATACAGAGTAAAGATCCCTCTACGCTGTCCCCACCAAACACTCCCAGGACAGGTACAGCACGGGGATAGATACAGAGTAAAGCTCCCTCTAAACTGTCCCCCATCAAACACTCCCAGAACAAGTCTGGCATGCGGTTAGATACGGAGTAAAGCTCCCTCTAAACTGTCCCCCATCAAACACTCCCAGGACAGATAGAGCATGGGGTTAGATACAGAGTAAAGCTCCCTCTACACTGTCCCCAAAAAACACTCCCAGGACAGGTACAGCACGGGGTTCGATACAGAGTAAAGCTCCCTCTACGCTGTCCCCATCAAACAATCCCAGGACAGATACAGCCCGGGATTAAAAACAAAATAAAGATCCCTCTACACTATCCCCATCAAACACTCCGAGGACAGGTACAGCACGGGGTTAGATACAGAGTAAAGCTCCCTCTACACTGTCCCCATGAAACAATCCCAGGACAGATACAGCACGGTATTAGATACAGAGTAAAGCTCGCTGTACACTATCTCCATCAAACACACCCAGGACAGGTGCAGCACGGGGTTCGATACAGAGTAAAGCTCCCTCTACGCTGTCCCCATCAAACACTCCTAGGACAGATACAGCCCGGGATTAGATACAGAATAAAGCTCCCTCTACACTATCCCCATCAAACACTCCCAGGACAGGTACAGCACCGGGTTAGATACAGAGGAAAGCTCCCTCTAAACTTTCCCCCATCAAACACTCCCAGAACAGGTCTGGCATGGGGTTAGATACGGAGTAAAGCTCCCTCTAAACTGTCCTCCATCAAACACTCCCAGGACAGGTACAGCACGGGGTTAGATACAAAGTAAAGCTCCCTCTACACTGTCCCCTTCAAACACTCCCAGGACAGGTACAGCACGGGGATAGATACAGAGTAAAGCTCCCTCTAAACTGTCCCCCATCAAACACTCCCAGAACAGGTCTGGCATGGGGTTAGATACAGAGGAAAGCTCCCTCTACACTGTCCCCCATCAAACACTCCCAGGACAGGTGCAGCACGGGGTTAGATACAGAGTAAATCTCCCTCGACACTGTCCGCATCAAACACTCCCAGGTCAGATACAGCACGGGGTTAGATACAGAGTAAAGCTCCCTCGACACTATCCCCATCAAACAATCCCAGGACAGGTACAACAAGGGGTTAGATACAGAGTAAAGCTCCCTCTGCACTGTCCCCATGAAACACTCCCAGGACAGGTGCAGCACGGGATTAGATACAGAGTAAAGCTCGCTCTACACTGTCCCCATCAAACACACTCAGGACAGTTGCAGCACGGGGTTAGATACAGAGTAAAGCTCCCTCGACACTGTCCCCATCAAAGTCACCCAGGACAGTTACAGCACGGGGTTAGATACAGAGTAAAGCTCCATCTACACTGTCCCACATCAAACATTCCCAGGATTGATACAGCATGGAGTCAGACACAGAGTAAAGCTCCCTCTACGCTGTCCCCATCAAACACTCCCAGGACAGATACAGCCCGGGATTAGATACAGAATAAAGATCCCTCTACACTATCCCCATCAAACAGTCCGACGACAGGTACAGCACGGGGTTAGATACAGAGTAAAGCTCCCTCTACACTGTCCCCTTCAAACACTCCCAGGACAGGTACAGCACGGGGTTAGATACAGAGTAAAGCTCCCTCTAAACTGTCCCCACCAAACACACTCAGGACATATACAGTACGGGGTAAGATACAGAATAAACTCCCTCTACACCGTCCCCATCAAACACTCCCAGGACAGATACAGCCCGGGATTAGATACAGATTAAAGATCCCTCTACACTATCCCCATCAAACAGTCCGAGGACAGGTACAGCACGGGGTTAGATACAGAGGAAAGCTCCCTCTACACTGTCCCCATCAAACACACCCAGGACAGATACAGCATGGGGTTAGATACAGAGAAATGCTCCCTCTACAGTGTCCCCATGAAACACTCCCAGGACAGATACAGCATGGGATTTGATACAGAGTAAAGCTCCCTCTACACTGTCCCCATCAAACACTCCCAGGACAGGTACAGCACGGGGTTAGATACAGAGTAAAGCTCGCTGTCCACTGTCCCCATCAAACACACTCGGGACAGGTGCAGCACGGGGTTAGATACAGAGTAAAGCTCCCTCCACACTGTTCCCATCAAACACACCCAGGACAGGTGCAGCACAGGGTTAGATACAGAGTAAAGCTCCCTCGACACTGTCCGCATCAAACACTCCCAGGACAGATACAGCACGGGGTTAGATACAGAGTCAAGCTCCCTCTACACTGTCCCACATCAAACACTCCCCGGATTGATACAGCATGGAGTTAGACACAGAGTAAAGCTCCCTCGACACTGTCCCCAAAAAACACTCCCAGGACAGGTACAGCACGGGGTTCGATACAGAGTAAAGATCCCTCTACGCTGTCCCCACCAAACACTCCCAGGACATGTACAGCCCGGGGTTAGATACAGAGTAAAGCTCCCTCTAAACTGTCCCCCATCAAACACTCCCAGGACAGGTACAGCATGGGGTTAGATACGGAGTAAAGCTCCCTCTAAACTGTCCCCCATCAAACACTCCCAGGACAGATACAGCACGGGATTAGATACAGAGTAAAGCTCCCTCTACAGTGTCTCAATCAAACACTCCCAGGACAAATACAGCATGGGGTTAGATACAGAATAAAGTTCCCTCTACACTGTCCCCCATCAAACACTCCCAGGACAGGTGCAGCACGGGGTTAGATCCAGAGTAAAGCTCGCTGTACACTGTCCCCATCAAACACACTCAGGACAGGTGCAGCACGGGGTTATATCCAGAGTAAAGCTCCCTCTGCACTGTCCCCACCGAACACATTCAGGACAGGAACAGCACGGGGTTAGATACAGAGTAAAGCTCCCTCTACACTGTCCCCATCAAACACACCCAGGACAGATACAGCATGGGATTAGATACAGAGAGCAGCTCCCTCTACACTGTCCCCATCAAACACACTCAGGACAGGTGCCGCACGGGGTTAGATACAGAGTAAAGCTCCCTCTACACTGTTCCCATCAAACACACCCAGGACAGGTGCAGCACGGGGTTAGATACAGTGTAAAGCTCCCTCGACACTGTCGGCATCAAACACTCCCAGCACAGATACAGCACGGGGTTAGATACAGAGTAAAGCTCCCTCGACACTGTCCCACATCAAACACTCCCAGGATTGATACAGCATGGAGTTAGACACAGAGTAAAGCTCCCTCTACACTGTCCCCTTCAAACACTCCCAGGACAGGTACAGCACGGGGTTCGATACAGAGGAAAGCTCCCTCTACGCTGTCCCCATTAAACACTCCCAGGACAGATACAGCCCGGGATTAGATACAAAATAAAGATCCCTCTACACTATCCCATCAAACACTCCCAGGTCAGATACAGGACGGGGTTAGATACAGAATAAACTCCCTCTACACCGTCCCCATCAAACAATCCCAGAACAGGTACAGCACGGGATTAGATACAGAATAAAGCTCGCTGTACACTGTCCCCATCAAACACTCCCAGGACAGGTGCAGCACGGGGTTAGATACAGAGTAAAGCTCCCTCTACACTGTCCCCATCAAACACTCCCAGGACAGGTACAGCACGGGGTTAGATACAGAGTAAAGCTCCCTCTAAACTGTCCCCATGAAACACTCCCAGGACAGATACAGCACGGGATTAGATACAGAGTAAAGCTCGCTGTACACTATCCCCATCAAACACACTCAGGACAGGTGCAGCACGGGGTTAGATACAGAGTAAAGCTCCCTCTACACTGTTCCCATCAAACACACCCAGGACAGGTGCAGCACGGGGTTCGATACAGAGTAAAGCTGCCTCTACGCTGTCCCCATCAAACACTCCTAGGACAGATACAGCCCTGCATTAGATACAGAATAAAGCTCCCTCTACACTGTCCCCATCAAACACTCCCAGGACAGGTACAGCACGGGATTAGATACAGAGTAAAGCTCCCTCTACACTGTCCCCATCAAACACACTCAGGACAGGTGCAGCACGGGGTTAGATACAGAGTAAAGCTCCCTCGACACTGTCCGCATCAAACACTCCCAGGTCAGATACAGCACGGGGTTAGATACAGAGTAAAGCTCCCTCTACACTGTCCCCATCAAACACTCCCAGGACAGGTACAGCACGGGGTTAGATACAGAGTAAAGCTCCCTCGACACTGTCCCCATCAAAGTCACCCAGGACAGTTACAGCACGGGGTTCGATACAGAATAAAGATCCCTCTACACTATCCCCATCAAACAGTCCGAGGACAGGTACTTCATAGAAATCATAGAAACCCTACAGTGCAGAAGGAGGCCATTCGGCCCATCGAGTCTGCACCGACCACAATCCCACCCCACATATTTACCCGCTAATCCCTCTAACCTACGCATCCCAGGACTCCAAGGGGCATTTTTTTTAACCTGGCCAATCAACCTAACCCGCACATCTTTGGACTGTGGGAGGAAACCGGAGCACCCGGAGGAAACCCACGCAGACACGAGGAGAATGTGCAAACTCCACACAGACAGTGACCCGAGCCGGGAATCGAACCCGGGACCCTGGAGCTGTGAAGCAGCAGTGCTAACCACTGTGCTACCGTGCCGCACGGTGTTAGATACAGAGTAAAGCTCCCTCTACACTGTCCCCTTCAAACACTCCCACGACAGGTACAGCACGGGGTTAGATACAGAATAAACTCCCTCTACACCGTCCCCATCAAACAATCCCAGGACAGGTACAGCACGGGGTTAGATACAGAGGAAAGCTCCCTCTACACTGTCCCCATCAAACACACCCAGGACAGATACAGCACGGGGTTAGATACAGAGTAAAGCTCGCTGTCCACTGTCCCCATCAAACACACTGGGGACAGGTGCAGCACGGGGTTAGATACAGAGTAAAGCTCCCTCCACACTGTTCCCATCAAACACACCCAGGACAGGTAAAGCACGGGGTTAGATACAGAGTAAAGTTCCCTCTGCACTGTCCCCATCAAACACTCCCAGGACAGGTACAGCACGGGGATAGATACAGAGTAAAGCTCCCTCTGCACTGTCCCCATCAAACACTCCCAGGACAGGTACAGCACGGGGATAGATACAGAGTAAAGCTCCCTCTACACTGTCCCCATCAAACACTCCCAGGACAGGTACAGCACGGGGATAGATACAGAGGAAAGCTCCCTCTAAAATGTCCCCCATCAAACACTCCCAGAACAGGTCTGGCATGGGGTTAGATACGGAGTAAAGCTCCCTCTAAACTGTCCCCCATCAAACACTCCCAGGACAGATACGGCACGGGATTAGATACAGAGTAAAGCTCCCTCTACACTATCCCCATCAAACAATCCCAGGACAGGTACAACAAGGGGTTAGATACAGAGTAAAGCTCCCTCTACACCGTCCCCATCAAACAATCCCAGGACAGGTACAGCACGGGGTTAGATACAGAGGAAAGCTCCCTCTACACTGTCCCCATCAAACACACCCAGGACAGATACAGCACGGGGTTAGATACAGAGTAAAGCTCCCTCTACACTGTCCCCATCAAACACTCCCAGGACAGGTACAGCACGGGGTTAGATACAGAGTAAAGCTCGCTGTCCACTGTCCCCATCAAACACACTCGGGACAGGTGCAGCACGGGGTTAGATACAGAGTAAAGCTCCCTCCACACTGTTCCCATCAAACACACCCAGGACAGGTGCAGCACGGAGTTAGATACAGAGTAAAGCTCCCTCGACACTGTCCGCATCAAACACTCCCAGGACAGATACAGCACGGGGTTAGATACAGAGTAAAGCTCCCTCCACACTGTTCCCATCAAACACACCCAGGACAGGTGCAGCACGGAGTTAGATACAGAGTAAAGCTCCCTCGACACTGTCCGCATCAAACACTCCCAGGACAGATATAGCACGGGGTTAGATACAGAGTAAAGCTCCCTCTACACTGTCCCACATCAAACACTCCCCGGATTGATACAGCATGGAGTTAGACACAGAGTAAAGCTCCCTCGACACTGTCCCCAAAAAACACTCCCAGGACAGGTACAGCACGGGGTTCGATACACAGTAAAGATCCCTCTACGCTGTCCCCACCAAACACTCCCAGGACAGATACAGCCCGGGATTAGATACAGAATAAAGATCCCTCTACACTATCTCCATCAAACACTCCGAGGACAGGTACAGCACGGGGTTCGATACAAAGTAAAGCTCCCTCGACACTGTCCCCTTCAAACACTCCCAGGACAGGTACAGCACGGGGATAGATACAGAGTAAAGCTCCCTCTAAACTGTCCCCCATCAAACACTCCCAGAACAGGTCTGGCATGGGGTTAGATACAGAGTAAAGCTCCCTCTAAACTGTCCCCCATCAAACACTCCCAGGACAGATACAGCACGGGATTAGATACAGAGTAAAGCTCCCTCTACACTGTCTCAATCAAACACTCCCAGGACAGATACAGCATGGGGTGAGATACAGACTAAAGTTCCCTCTACACTGTCCCCCATCAAACACTCCCAGGACAGGTGCAGCACGGGGTTAGATCCAGAGTAAAGCTCGCTGTACACTGTCCCCATCAAACACACTCAGGACAGGTGCAGCACGGGGTTATATACAGAGTAAAGCTACCTGGGCACCGTCCCCATCAAACACACCCAGGACAGATACAGCACGGGGTTAGATCCAGAGTAAAGCTCGCTGTACACTGTCCCCATGAAACACACTCAGGACAGGTGCAGCACGGGGTGAGATACAGAGTAAAGCTCCCTCTACGCTGTCCCCATCAAACACTCCCAGGACAGGTACAGCACGGGCTTAGATACAGAGTGAAGCTCCCTCTACGCTGTCCCCATCAAACACACCTACGATAGACACAGCACGGCATTAGATACAGAGTAAACCTCGCTGTACACTGTCCCCATCAAACAGTCCCAGGACAGGTAAAGCACGGGGTTAGATACAGAGTAAAGCTCGCTGTACACTGTCCCCATCAAACACACTCAGGACAGGTGCAGCACGGGGTTAGATACAGAGTAAAGCTCCCTCTACACTGTCCCCATCAAACACTCCCAGGACAGGTGCAGCACGGGGTTCGATACAGATTAAAGCTCCCTCTACGCTGTCCCCATCAAACACTCCCAGGTCAGATACAGCACGGGATTAGATACAGAGTAAAGCTCCCTCTACGCTGTCCCCATCAAACACTCCCAGGACAGGTACAGCACGGGGTTAGATACAGAGTAAAGCTCCCTCTGCACTGTCCCCATCAAAGACTCCGAGGACAGGTACAGCACGGGGTTAGATACAGAGTAAAGCTCCCTCTGCACTGTCCCCTTCACACACTCCCAGGACAGGTACAGCATGGGGTTAGATACAGAGTAAAGCTCCCTCTACACTGTCCTCACCAAACACACTCAGGACAGGTACAGCACGGGGTTAGATACAGAGTAAAGCTCCCTCTACACTGTCCCCATCAAACACTCCCAGGACAGGTGCAGCACGGGGTTCGATACAGATTAAAGCTCCCTCTACGCTGTCCCCATCAAACACTCCCAGGTCAGATACAGCACGCGATTAGATACAGAGTAAAGCTCCCTCTACGCTGTCCCCATCAAACACTCCCAGGACAGGTACAGCACGGTGTTAGATACAGAGTAAAGCTCCCTCGACACTGTCCCCATCAAAGACTCCGAGGACAGGTACAGCACGGGGTTAGATACAGAGTAAAGCTCCCTCTACACTGTCCCCATCAAAGACTCCGAGGACAGGTACAGCATGGGGTTAGATACAGAGTTAACCTCCCTCTACACTGTCCTCACCAAACACACTCAGGACAGGTACAGCACGGGGTTAGATACAGAGTAAAGCTCCCTCTACACCGTCCCCATGAAACACACGCAGGACAGGTGCAGCACGGGGTGAGATACAGAGTAAAGCTCCCTCTACGCTGTCCCATCAAACACACCTACGACAGATACAGCACGGGATTAGATACAGAGTAAAGCTCGCTGTGCACTGTCCCCATCAAACACACTCAGGACAGGTGCAGCACGGGGTTAGATACAGAGTACAGCTCCCTCGACACTGTCCCCATCAAACACTCCCAGGACAGATACAGCCCGGGATTAGATACAGAATAAAGATCCCTCTACACTGTCCCCATCAAAGACTCCGAGGACAGGCACAGCACGTGGTTAGATACAGAGTAAAGCTCCCTCTACACTGTCCCCATCAAACACTCCCAGGACAGGTACAGCACGGGGTTAGATACAGAGTAAAGCTCCCTCTAAACTGTCCTCACCAAACACACTCAGGACAGGTACAGCACGGGGTTCGATACAGAGGAAAGCTTCCTCTACACCGTCCCCATCAAACAATCCCAGGACAGGTACAGCACGGGGTTAGATACAGAGCAAAGCTCCCTCTACACTGTCCCCATCAAACACTCCCAGGACAGGTACAGCACGGGGTTAGATCCAGAGTAAAGCTCCCTCTACACCGTCCCCATCAAACACTCCCAGGACAGGTACAGCACGGGGTTAGATCCAGAGTAAAGCTCCCTCTACACTGTCCCCATCAAACACTCCCAGGACAGGGACAGCACCGGGTTAGATCCAGAGTAAAGCTCCCTCTACACTGTCCCCATCAAACACTCCCAGGACAGGTACAGCACGGCGTTAGATCCAGAGTAAAGCTCCCTCTACACTGTCCCCATCAAACACTCCCAGGACAGGTGCAGCACGGGGTTAGATACAGAGTAAAGCTCCCTCGACACTGTCCGCATCAAACACTCCCAGGTCAGATACAGCACGGGGTTAGATACAGAGTAAAGCTCCCTCGACACTGTCCCCATCAAAGTCACCCAGGACCGTTACAGCACGGGGTTCGATACAGAGTAAAGATCCCTCTACACTATCCCCATCAAACAGTCCGAGGACAGGTACAGCACGGTGTTAGATACAGAGTAAAGCTCCCTCTACACTGTCCCCTTCAAACACTCCCACGACAGGTACAGCACGGGGTTAGATACAGAATAAACTCCCTCTACACCGTCCCCATCAAACAATCCCAGGACATGTACAGCACGGGGTGAGATACAGAGGAAAGCTCCCTCTACACTGTCCCCATCAAACACACCCAGGACAGATACAGCACGGGGTTAGATACAGAGTAAAGCTCGCTGTCCACTGTCCCCATCAAACACACTGGGGACAGGTGCAGCACGGGGTTAGATACAGAGTAAAGCTCCCTCCACACTGTTCCCATCAAACACACCCAGGACAGGTAAAGCACGGGGTTAGATACAGAGTAAAGTTCCCTCTGCACTGTCCCCATCAAACACTCCCAGGACAAATACAGCACGGGGATAGATACAAAGTAAAGCTCCCTCTGCACTGTCCCCATCAAACACTCCCAGGACAGGTACAGCACGGGGATAGATACAGAGTAAAGCTCCCTCTACACTGTCCCCATCAAACACTCCCAGGGCAGGTACAGCACGGGGATAGATACAGAGGAAAGCTCCCTCTAAAATGTCCCCCATCAAACACTCCCAGAACAGGTCTGGCATGGGGTTAGATACGGAGTAAAGCTCCCTCTAAACTGTCCCCCATCAAACACTCCCAGGACAGATACGGCACGGGATTAGATACAGAGTAAAGCTCCCTCTACACTATCCCCATCAAACAATCCCAGGACAGGTACAACAAGGGGTTAGATACAGAGTAAAGCTCCCTCTACACCGTCCCCATCAAACAATCCCAGGACAGGTACAGCACGGGGTTAGATACAGAGGAAAGCTCCCTCTACACTGTCCCCATCAAACACACCCAGGACAGATACAGCACGGGGTTAGATACAGAGTAAAGCTCCCTCTACACTGTCCCCATCAAACACTCCCAGGACAGGTACAGCACGGGGTCAGATACAGAGTAAAGCTCGCTGTCCACTGTCCCCATCAAACACACTCGGGACAGGTGCAGCACGGGGTTAGATACAGAGTAAAGCTCCCTCCACACTGTTCCCATCAAACACACCCAGGACAGGTGCAGCACGGAGTTAGATACAGAGTAAAGCTCCCTCGACACTGTCCGCATCAAACACTCCCAGGACAGATACAGCACGGGGTAGATACAGAGTAAAGCTCCCTCCACACTGTTCCCATCAAACACACCCAGGACAGGTGCAGCACGGAGTTAGATACAGAGTAAAGCTCCCTCGACACTGTCCGCATCAAACACTCCCAGGACAGATACAGCACGGGGTTAGATACAGAGTAAAGCTCCCTCTATACTGTCCCACATCAAACACTCCCCGGATTGATACAGCATGGAGTTAGACACAGAGTAAAGCTCCCTCGACACTGTCCCCAAAAAACACTCCCAGGACAGGTACAGCACGGGGTTCGATACACAGTAAAGATCCCTCTACGCTGTCCCCACCAAACACTCCCAGGACAGATACAGCCCGGGATTAGATACAGAATAAAGATCCCTCTACACTATCTCCATCAAACACTCCGAGGACAGGTACAGCACGGGGTTCGATACAAAGTAAAGCTCCCTCGACACTGTCCCCTTCAAACACTCCCAGGACAGGTACAGCACGGGGATAGATACAGAGTAAAGCTCCCTCTAAACTGTCCCCCATCAAACACTCCCAGAACAGGTCTGGCATGGGGTTAGATACAGAGTAAAGCTCCCTCTAAACTGTCCCCCATCAAACACTCCCAGGACAGATACAGCACGGGATTAGATACAGAGTAAAGCTCCCTCTACACTGTCTCAATCAAACACTCCCAGGACAGATACAGCATGGGGTGAGATACAGACTAAAGTTCCCTCTACACTGTCCCCCATCAAACACTCCCAGGACAGGTGCAGCACGGGGTTAGATCCAGAGTAAAGCTCGCTGTACACTGTCCCCATCAAACACACTCAGGACAGGTGCAGCACGGGGTTATATACAGAGTAAAGCTACCTGGGCACCGTCCCCATCAAACACACCCAGGACAGATACAGCACGGGGTTAGATCCAGAGTAAAGCTCGCTGTACACTGTCCCCATGAAACACACTCAGGACAGGTGCAGCACGGGGTGAGATACAGAGTAAAGCTCCCTCTACGCTGTCCCCATCAAACACTCCCAGGACAGGTACAGCACGGGCTTAGATACAGAGTGAAGCTCCCTCTACGCTGTCCCCATCAAACACACCTACGATAGACACAGCACGGCATTAGATACAGAGTAAAGCTCGCTGTACACTGTCCCCATCAAACAGTCCCAGGACAGGTATGCACGGGGTTAGATACAGAGTAAAACTCGCTGTACACTGTCCCCATCAAACACACTCAGGACAGGTGCAGCACGGGGTTAGATACAGAGTAAAGCTCCCTCTACACTGTCCCCATCAAACACTCCCAGGACAGGTGCAGCACGGGGTTCGATACAGATTAAAGCTCCCTCTACGCTGTCCCCATCAAACACTCCCAGGTCAGATACAGCACGGGATTAGATACAGAGTAAAGCTCCCTCTACGCTGTCCCCATCAAACACTCCCAGGACAGGTACAGCACGGGGTTAGATACAGAGTAAAGCTCCCTCTGCACTGTCCCCTTCACACACTCCCAGGACAGGTACAGCATGGGGTTAGATACAGAGTAAAGCTCCCTCTACACTGTCCTCACCAAACACACTCAGGACAGGTACAGCACGGGGTTAGATACAGAGTAAAGCTCCCTCTACACTGTCCCCATCAAACACTCCCAGGACAGGTGCAGCACGGGGTTCGATACAGATTAAAGCTCCCTCTACGCTGTCCCCATCAAACACTCCCAGGTCAGATACAGCACGCTATTAGATACAGAGTAAAGCTCCCTCTACGCTGTCCCCATCAAACACTCCCAGGACAGGTACAGCACGGGGTTAGATACAGAGTAAAGCTCCCTCGACACTGTCCCCATCAAAGACTCCGAGGACAGGTACAGCACGGGGTTAGATACAGAATAAAGCTCCCTCTACACTGTCCCCATCAAAGACTCCGAGGACAGGTACAGCATGGGGTTAGATACAGAGTTAAGCTCCCTCTACACTGTCCTCACCAAACACACTCAGGACAGGTACAGCACGGGGTTAGATACAGAGTAAAGCTCCCTCTACACCGTCCCCATGAAACACACGCAGGACAGGTGCAGCACGGGGTGAGATACAGAGTAAAGCTCCCTCTACGCTGTCCCCATCAAACACTCCCAGGACAGGTACAGCACGGGCTTTGATACAGAGTGAAGCTCCCTCTACGCTGTCCCCATCAAACACACCTACGACAGATACAGCACGGGATTAGATACAGAGTAAAGCTCGCTGTGCACTGTCCCCATCAAACACACTCAGGACAGGTGCAGCACGGGGTTAGATACAGAGTACAGCTCCCTCGACACTGTCCCCATCAAACACTCCCAGGACAGATACAGCCCGGGATTAGATACAGAATAAAGATCCCTCTACACTGTCCCCATCAAAGACTCCGAGGACAGGCACAGCACGTGGTTAGATACAGAGTAAAGCTCCCTCTACACTGTCCCCATCAAACACTCCCAGGACAGGTACAGCACGGGGTTAGATACAGAGTAAAGCTCCCTCTAAACTGTCCTCACCAAACACACTCAGGACAGGTACAGCACGGGGTTCGATACAGAGGAAAGCTCCCTCTACACCGTCCCCATCAAACAATCCCAGGACAGGTACAGCACGGGGTTAGATACAGAGCAAAGCTCCCTCTACACTGTCCCCATCAAACACTCCCAGGACAGGTACAGCACGGGGTTAGATCCAGAGTAAAGCTCCCTCTACACCGTCCCCATCAAACACTCCCAGGACAAGTACAGCACGGGGTTAGATCCAGAGTAAAGCTCCCTCTACACTGTCCCCATCAAACACTCCCAGGACAGGGACAGCACCGGGTTAGATCCAGAGTAAAGCTCCCTCTACACTGTCCCCATCAAACACTCCCAGGACAGGTACAGCACGGCGTTAGACCCAGAGTAAAGCTCCCTCTACACTGTCCCCATCAAACACTCCCAGGACAGGTACAGCACGGGGTTAGATCCAGAGTAAAGCTCTCTCTACACTGTCCCCATCAAACACTCCCAGGACAGGGACAGCACCGGGTTAGATACAGAGTAAAGCTCCCTCTATACTTTCCCACATCAAACACTCCCAGGATTGATACAGCACGGGGTTAGATACAGAATAAAGCTCCCTCTACACTGTCCCCTTCAAACACTCCCAGGACAGGTACAGCACGAGTTTAGATCCAGAGTAAAGCTCCCTCTACACGGGTCCCCTTCAAACACTCCCAGGACAGTTTGAGCACGGGGTGAGATACAGAGTAAAGCTCCCTCTCCACTGTCCCCATCAAACACTCCCAGGACAGGTACAGCACGGGGTTAGATACAGAGTAAAGCTCCCTCTACACCGTCCCCATCAAACACTCCCAGGACAGTTTGAGCACGGGGCGAGATACAGAGTAAAGCTCCCTCTACACTGTCCCCATCAAACACTCCCAGGACAGGTACAGCACGGAACTAGATACAGAGTAAAGCTTCCTCTACACTGTCCCCTTCAAACACTCCCAGGACAGGTGCAGCACGGGGTTAGATCCAGAGTAAAGCTCCCTCTACACTGTCCCCATCAAACACTCCCAGGACAGGTACAGCACGGGGTTAGATACAGAGTAAAGCTCCCTCTACACCGTCCCCATCAAACACTCCCAGGACAGTTTGAGCACGGGGTTAGATACAGAGTAAAGCTCCCTCTACACTGTCGCCATCAAACACTCCCAGGACAGGGACAGCACGGGGTTGGCAAACAGCTAATGTCTCAAAGCTGATCCTCTCAGTCCCGGGACATCACTGCAGGAGTTCCTCAGGGTGAGTGTCCGAGGCCCCAACCATCTTCAGCTGCTCCATCACTGACCTTCCCTCCATAGGTGAGATGTTCGCTGATGATCGCAGCATTCACAACTCCTCAGATTGTGAAATAGTCAATGCCGGAATACTGAGCAGGACAGGCAGCATCTGTGTAAAGAGAAGCAGATTCTGGGACTGGGAGACTGAGAGACAGGAAGATAGTGAAACACACACAAACTCACTGACAACAAACGCAGTGATGCACACACACACACACACACAGATACACGCACAGTCTCACACACACACACACAGATAGAGAACAGTCCCACAGTCTCACTCACAATATCCTAATCCCCCTGGCATTAAGGGGCAATTTATCACGGCCAATCAACCTAACGCGCGCATCTTTGGAGTGTGGGAGGAAACCGGAGCACCCGGAGGAAACCCATGCAGACACGGGGAGAACGTGCAAACTCCACACAGACAGTGACCTGAGACCAGAATTGAACCCAGGTCCGTGGCACTGTGAGGCAGCAGAGCTAACCACTGTGCCACCCATGTTGGCCTTCATTGTAAGAGGATTCGAGTAGAAGAGCAAGGATGTCTTACTGCAGCTGGACAGGGCCTCGGTGAGACCACACCTGGAGTCTTGTGTGCAGTGTTCCTCTCCTTATCTGAGGAAGGATGTACATGCCACAGAGGGAGAGCAGTGAATGTTCACCAGACTGATTTCTGGGATGGCAGCATTGATGTCTGAGGGGAGATTGGGTCGGCTGGGCCTGTATTCACTGGAATGTAGAAGAGTGAGCGGGGATCTAATTGAAAGGTATAAAATTCTGACAGTGCTGGACAGGCTGGATACAGGGATATTGTTTCCTCCGGCTGGGGGTGTCTGGAACAAGGGGTCACAGTCTCAGGATACGGGGGAGGCCATTTGGGACTGAGATGAGGGGAAACCTCTTCACTCAGAGGGTGGTGAACCTGTGGAATTCTCTCCCACAGAAAGCTGTGGAGACCAAGTCACTGAATATATTTAAGAAGGAAAGAGATAGATTTCTAGACTCTAAAGGTGTCGAGGTGTATGGGGAGAGCGCTGGGGTATGGCATTGAGACAGAGGATCGGCCATGATAGTGTTGAATGGTGGGTCAGGCTCGAAGGGCTGAATGGCCTCCTCCTCCTCCTATTTTCTATGTTGATGTGACCGCCCCAAGTCTCTTTGGGCCTCCAATCTTTCCAGCCTTTCCCCATTCATAAAGCAATCTGTTCTATCCTTTTTAAAGTGGGTGACCACACAATTGTCTCCAATGAAATCCATCTTTCACTCTTTGAACCATTCAGTTAAGACATTTTACTTTAGGGCGGCATGGTGGCACAGTGGTTCGTACTGCTGCCTCACAGCGCCAGGGACCCGGGTTCAATTCCAGCCTCGGGTGACTGTGTGGAGTTTGCACATTCTCCCCGTGTCTGCGTGGGTTTCCTCCGGGTGCTCTGGTTACCTTCCACACTCGCAAGATATATAGATTAGATGGATTAGCAATGGGGTTATGGGGATAGGGCTGGGGTGAGGGCCTGGGTAAGATACTCTGTCATCAAGTCTGTGCAGACTCAATGAGCTGAATGGCCTCTTATGCTGTGGAATACCTCTTTGCCATTTGAAGCTTCTCGCTATAAGACTTAAAATGCTGCCTATTTCTGTGAAATGTAGCAAACTTTCTGTCTCATCACCGGGCGACATGATGGCACAGTGGTTAGCACTGCTCCCCCACAGCACCAAGGACCCACGTTCAATTCCAGCCTCGGGTGACTGTCTGTGTGGAGTTTGTACGTTCTCCCAGTGTCTGCGTGGGTTTCCTCCGGGTGCTCCGGTTTCCTCCCACACTCCAAAGATGTGCGGGTGAGGTTAATTGGCCGTGCTCAATTGCCCCTTAGTGTTAGGGGGATTCAGGCCCGGGTGGTATTGTTGTCGGGGGCAGGCTTGATGGACCAAAGGACCTCCTTCTGCACTTTAGGGATTCTATGATGAACGGCATGGTGGCACAATGGTTAGCACAGCGCCAAGAACCCAGGGTCAATTCCAGCCTCAGCTCGCTGTCAGTGTAGAGTTCTCCCAGTGTCTGCGTGGGTTTCCTCCGGGTGCTCCAGTTTCCTCCCACAGTCCAAACATGTGCGGGTAAGGTGGATTCGCCATGATAAATTGACCTTAGTGTCAGGGGATTAACAGGGTAAATATATGTGGTTACGGGAATCGGGCCTGGGTGGGATTGTGGTCGATGCAGACTCGATGGGCCGAATGGTCTGCCCTTTAGGGATTCTATGATTCTAGGATCTCAAATCATTGATAAATACGATGAAACTGAGACAGACACGGGGGCTTTGCAGCAGCAGGCAGAATGGGAATCATTGCATCCTGCACCGAGTTTTATTACACAACCAATTTCTGAAAATTCACAACTCTAATTCACAACAGCAAAGTGTGGGATTGCAAACTTGGAATTATTAGCACAGGACTAACGTTTAAAAGCTAAACACTGACATTCGGAAACAGGAGATGGCCTCACATCTTCAATTCTGTGATTGTCCCCCATCTCCTGCTCTGAATATTACAATATCTCTGCCCCCTTCATGCGTCTGCAGACTTTGAAAGTTACTCAGACATTGGTGAAACTAGTCTTTATCTCGGGGCGTTTCCTGTGAAATATGCGCGTTCTCCAAAGAGACACAATCTAATTGACGCTTTCTGATACAATCTGAATCTCCTTTCAAACAACCTCCCAACCCCACTGTGCAGGAATGTCTCCTTTTGTCACATTGTTGACACTTTATCAGGAGGGAAAAGTAGATTCAACTGACAGATTCTGAGCCCCAGGTTGAATCTTTAAGATGTAAAACTGAACTGAAAGCCCAGGTCTCTCTGTTCCTGCATCCATTTTAACATTGACCCATTGATTTTAAATTGCTTCTCCTGTATAAAAATATAATCTATCGACCTCAGAGTTAAACATTAATAAGCGACTGAGCATCAACTGCGAATTATAGAAGGTAGTTCCAAACTAATATCACAGCTGGTGTGGCAAAGTGTTTCTGAATTCCACTCCTACAAGTCTAAAATCCTCAACATTGTTTGAAATCCAATGTCCCCAAGTCCTGGACTCCCCAACCAGCAGGAAAAGTTGTTCTTTATCAGTCCTCTCCATTCCCCTTATTATCTTGAAGTGTTTGATCCAATCATCCCGTAGCCTAAATTCCAGCATTACAGAGTAACACTTCAACTACACTTTTCAACAAACAATCCCAAACCAAATACAGAACAGGGTTCATAGAATCCTGTAGTGCAGGAGGCCATTCGGCCCATCGAGTCAGCACTGACCACAATCCCACCCAGGCCCCATCCCTATAATCCCATACATTTACCTCAGCTAATCCTCCTGACACTAAGGGACAATTTAGCTTGGCCAATCCACTTAACCTGTACACCTGATAGAAGTCTGCCAGATTATGAGGGGCATGGACAGAGTGGATAGTCAGAAGATTTTTCCCAGGGTGGAAGAGTTATTACTCGGGGGCATAGGTTTAAGGTGCGAGGGGCAAGGTTTAAAGGAGATGTGGGAGGAAAGTTTTTTTACACAGAGGGTGGTGGGTGCCTGGAACTCGTTGCCAGGGGAGGGAGTGGAAACGGATACGATAGTGACTTTTCAAGGGCGTCTTGACAAAGACATGAATAAGATGGGAATGGAGGGATATGGTCCCCGGAAGGGTAGGGGGTTTTAGTTCAGTCAGGCAGCATGGTCGGTGCAGGCTTGGAGAGCCGAAAGACCTGTTCCCGTGCTGTAATTTTCGTGGGGTTACATTTGCCACCCCCCAATCTGTAGGAACTGCTCCAGAGTCTATAGAATTTTGGAAGATGACCAGCAATGCATCCAATATTTCCAGCGCCGCTTCCTTTAATACTCTGGGATGTAGATTATCAGGCCCTGGGGATTTGTCAGCCTTTAACCCCATTCATTCCCCCAGCACCATTTTCTTACTCACACTGATTTCCTTCAATTCAATTCCACACTCTCACTAAAGGATTGGTTCCCTAACATTTCTGCCAGGTTATCTGTGCCTCTTTTGTGAAGACAGAACCAAAGTATATGTTCAATTCTGCTGCCATTTCTTTGC